>NW_006399782.1:22232541-22244205 GCF_000299155.1 Elephantulus edwardii | reverse complement strand
AGGGGATGAATGATGTATATTGAAAGAGATGAGCGAGAGAACTGTTTAAAAGGGACATATGGATGGGTATTCTTGTCATTAAAGAAGTCCAGAGTGAGAAAAAAAACAAAAAACAAAAAACCCTGTTTGGAAGAGATCAGATAGAATATTTTTTTTAATTGGTGTGAAATACTCAAACTAAACATGTGACAGTTTCTACCTATGTGTTTCAATGACACCAATTACATTCTCAATGCTGTACAACTTTCTCACTTTCCTTTTCCAGATTGCTCCACCCTCAGGAGAAACCTAGTGACCCCTTCACAATGACCCTCTTTCCTTTCTACCCCCCTACCTCCCCTAGTAGTACCACCATCAAGTCCAAAACAACTCATAGCTGACCCTCCAGAGGGTTTTTGAGGCTGCACATGGAATAGAAGGTCACTGCCCATCTTTCGCCCCTGGAATAATTGGTGGATTTGAACCAGCAAAGAGCTGCAGCCTTTGAGCTAGCGGCATAATACCCTATGGACTATGCTACCCAAGGTCCCGTCTCTAGTAACCATTAATAATCTTTAGTTTCCAAATGTTTCTTTCATATAAGTGAAATCAGACAATACTGGTCTTTTTATAACTGATACATTTCACTCAACCCCAATATCTTCTAGGTCCCTCCATACATGTCATGCATCAGGACTCCGGTTCTCTTTATGAATGAATAATGTTCCACTATGTGGATGTCTTTTCATCTTTTGATGACCTTTCAGGTTGTTTCCACTTTGTGGTTATTGTGACAAATGCTGCAATGAATATTGGTGCACAGATTTCTGTGTGTGTTGCTACTTCCACCACTTGTGGTTAAAGAACAAAGTTTGCATTTGTTGCTAAACATTAATATCCTCCCAATATTAAGGCATTATTGCCAGTTAGGTTAAATGCTTGCTAAATCTTATGCTTTAAAATACATAAATCAGCCTGGGAAGAGTCACAGTATCACAACCATCACAATTGAATTCCTGAAATGACATCATAACATGGTAAATTCTTAACACAATAACATCGCTCGAATGAACTGCAATTCTGAAAAAACACCTGAAGTGTGGTCTTATTAGAATATAAGGAATTCTAAGTGGTTTCCATAATTCCTATAGAAGTACCCATCTTACTCACAATCATAAAGAAAAATGAGTTCTATGCTCTTAAATATCTCTAGATTAAGATACTTTATCATTTTCTCTGAACCTCACTTTTTTAAAAGTCACAATTGTACTCTTCCTCCTTTTTGCCACCTCTAAATCCCTGTCATCTAAGGCTTACCATTTAAAGGAGATGAACAGTAGCTGATGATTATGCTTTGTTGTTGTTGTTGTTATGTGCCATCGAGTAGCTCATAGTGACCCTATGTACAACAGCCCTAAACTCCGCTCTGTCCTGTGCCAATCGCACTGTCTCTGACACTCCCATCCTAATTATCCCAGTCACTGAATCAATCCACCTCATAGAGGGCCTTCCTCTCCTGCGCTGTTCCTCCACCCTCCCAAGCATGATGTCCCTCTCCAAGGACCTGTCCCTCCTCACAACATGTCCAAAGTATGTTAGACGGAGCCTCAGAATCCTTGCCTCCAAGGAGCCACCCGGTTTAACCCTTTCCAGGACAAATCTGTTTGTTTTCCTAGCAGTCCATGGTATTCTCAATATTCTTCTCCAGCACCACAGCTCAAAGGCATCAATTCTCCTTCTATCCTCCTTGGTCATTGTCCAACTCTCTGATGCATAACAAGTGATTACGAAGACCATGGCCTGTATCAGATGCACCTTAGTCTCCAAAGAGATACCATTGCTCTTCAGCACTTTGGAGAGGTCCCTAACAGCAGACTTTCCCATGGCAATGTGCCTTTTAATTTCCTGGCTGCTGGTGCCAAGAGTGTTGACCATGGTGCCAAGCAAACTAAAGCTGTGTACAACCTCAATCTCTTCACCATCCATCCCGATGCTGCCAATTGGTCCAGTGGTGAGAATCTTTGTCTTCTTGACATTGAGCCTCAATCCATATTGTAGGCTGCAGTCCTTGACACTCTGCAGCAGGTGCTTCAGGTCCTCCTCAGTTTCAGCAAGCAGGGTTGTGTCATCCGCATAACGCAGATTGTTGATAAATCGTCCACCAATCTTGACCCCACATTTCTCCTCCTAGAGCCCTGCCTCCAGGATAATCTGTTCTGCATATAGGTTGAAAAGGTATGGAGATAGGATGCATCCCTGGCGTACGCCCTTCCCAATTTTGAACCATGCAGTGTTCCCTTGCTCTGTTCTGATAGAATAAATAGTCTTTACATCATATCAAATTTTGGCCAAGTCTAAAGTAAAACCTGCGTGTCTCGTCTTTTCCCCTATATTATAGTTAAGATTTAGAAAATTAAAGCAGCAAAAGATCTTCAAATCAGATTAAGAGACATCTGTCATACACTTTCCCTATCCCTGGCTCCTGGACTCATGTTGTTATGTGCCATCGAGTCAGACTGACTAAAAGCTGATCCTGCAATGGGTTTTTAGAGGCTGTAAATTACATAGGAGGGTATTGCCCATCTCTCTTCCTCGAAGCAGCCGTGAATTCAAACTCTGTGCCTTTGAGTTGGTAGTGCAAATAAGTCCTTACCTAGTAGACCACCTACGTCACTCAGTCTTTGTAGTCCCCAGGAATTAAGAATCTTAAGATCTTTAAAAATAATATTATCTAAAATAATCCAGATCTAGCTTTTGGGGTGTTATAACACTATCATCATAGAAAGAGCCTGATTGATGACATTTTATTATTTTTATTTCATTGTTCATTAGAGCTTTGCACAAAGCAGCCAGTACCAGGCCGACCCTTTCTATAAAGAGGACAAAGTCTAGCCTGAGGTTAATTCTGCTTCTCTCACACGTAGAAAACCATATGAAGAGGTCTGTTTTTATTCTTGTGCTTAGCTTTCGTAAAGCTGCCTCAGTCCATGGCAACCTCATACATAACAAAATTAAAAGATGCCTAATGCTACCATCTCTTTGATTAATTGTGCACCACGTCTTTGTGGTTCACGGAGGTTTTGCCCAGTGGGTGATTTTTCAGAAGTAGATAACCAGGCATCTATCTCTTCATAGGGTCTTAGTTTGAATGCTCTTCTGAAAAGTGGTCAGCATAATAACAAATAACATGCAAACCTCCAAGACAGACACATGGAAGCCGTACAGAAGTGTATTCACTAGGGAAAAAAACTTGTCTCTGAATGAAAAAAAAAAATCTAGGAAACTATGAGACATTTTCACTTTGCCCGGTAGGGTTGCTATGAATCATTGTCAACTCCATGGTAAAAGGCTTTTGTTTGCTTTGTTCCTCCAGGATAACAATTTGTATCTCATTTATGTGCATGTAAAGGAAAACATTGTTGACAGTAGTTAAAATACTTTTTCAACAGTTACTTCCCCCCCCTTTTTTATTGGTTTGCATTCAATAATTAATCTACATTGTCAATAATTCTTTTTATTTTGTGAACAAAAATATTAGTAAGTCACCAGTTGAGGTAAAAGTCATTGTATTTAAACATTAAATAAGGAAGAGTGCTCCATCACTGGTAATATAAGTCTATGGAAAAATCAATGTTGTGTAATAGCAGATAGAAGATTGTACCAGTCACCATTATCTAGAATACTTTATGGCCAAAATAAATTCCTCTAACACTTCCAGCAGCAAAGGTTAAGTTACACTTGATGTATATGGTATATTTTATTACATTGTAATGCTTTGTAACTTAGTAATTCATTCATAAAATAGTACCTTTCTATTAGCCAAACACATTATTCTACAACATACTCAACTAAGGAAACATTTTTATTACTTAGAAGCAGAAACACTAAATAAATGAAAGTATAATCATCTTTTAACAAAACCCAAAACTGTGTCCCCTGCCTACATGGAAGGCAAGAATTCTACCCTTGAACCACCACCGCCCCTCCAACCTGCTTTTAGAAGATGTGCTTCTCCTCTCTTTTCTCCTATCTCATCATTTCCTTGTTCACTTACATGGAGTTGGAAATTCAGTGTCAATTAGCAACTGTTTGGCCCAGGCCCCGGAAGGAACCGAGCATAGCAATACATGAAACTCTTCCATCATCTGATCTATCAGCCAATCGAGCAAGGTGGACATGAAGCATATAATTTGTTCATGTTAAGGAGGCAAATTGCTGCAAAACTTAATAAGAATTGCTTTGTAAGAATGCTGTCATGAGTAGATAGAGAACAGGAAGAAGTCCGGATAAATATCAGCCATTTTTTCACCCGTACAGAAAGTCCTAAGTTGCTGGTACAATACAGCATCTCTCTCACAGTGGGATTTCTAGAATGAATATTTGGCCCTGAATATTTGGTGAACATGTACCCCCGGGAAGTGCAAATGGTTAGTAGGTTTGGCAGCTAACAAAATGTTCAGAGGTTGAAGTCTATCCTAAGACACCAAGGAAGAACGACTTGGGAATCTAGCTCTGAAAACAAAAACAAAACAGCCACCGAGAACCTCATGGAGTGAGATTTTCCTCTGACACTCATGGAATTGTCTTTTGTCAAAATGGGAAAGTGCAGGCTCTCCATTTGTGGTCCCGAGTTCTAGCACAGAATCAAACCCAGGAGTAAAATCATTAGCAGGAACTCTGGTCAGGACCTGCACCTGAGGAAAAGAGAGAGCAGGGGTGCCGGCTCTCTCAGGGATGTGTACATTAAAGAAATAAGCAGAAGGCTAAAGTTGCCCCCAAAATGTCTGAGAATCTGCGAGCTCAAACAATACATGGGGCTGGAGAATTAAAAAGAAGGAAATTAAATGGAAGGAGGAATAAAACTATAAACTGAAAGACCAAATTGGAATTCTGAGTGAAGTCAACAATAGTGATATCGGAAAATCTAAGGGGAAGAGAACAAATTGGATTTCAAATTGAACTGTTCCTAAAAGCCTTAAAGCTGGAAGCTGGCTTTAAACAAGAGGGTAAAGTAATAGTGGATGAGAAGGTGGAGGGTAATTAGGTGATATTCAGGGAAGGAAAATGTAACAAAGTTTAAAATACAAACTAGATAGAACAGAAAAGTGTGCATCTCCAGGAAAAATGTTGGACAAATGTTGGGAAAATTAGATAAATGAGATAGATAGATGATAGTTAGATAGATAGATGATAGATAGATAGATAGATAGATAGATAGATAGATAGATATAGATAGAGCTAGAGCGCGAGAGAGAGAGAGAAAGAAAGAAAATGAACATGTAGGGGATATATATTTACTTGAGAGATAGTCTTCATATAGAGAAAAAGATAAATGACTCACATGCTTATAGAGGCTGGCATGTCCCAAGGCTATGACATGCCCAGGTCATTGAGGAGACCAACGGATCCAAATTCATGAACTAAAAAAGGTAACACGTCAGGTGCAACATGGATATTAAGCAAAAAGTAAACTCTGACAGACTTCCTTACATACTTGATGTGGGCCACACCCCAAGATGAAACTCCTCAACCATCCAGCCGCTCATAGCAAATTCTATCTAGGAATGACTACATTACATCAAACCTCATCAAGGGATGACTACATTATAACCATCAAACCACTGAGCCTTAGGTAGCCAAGTTGACACACAACCTTGAGCATCACACCCGAGGAAGAACATAACATTTTATCTAGGATTCTGAGGAATCCTAAATAAAATGAAGGATGTTAGAAAAACAAAAGATACTTTAATAACATCAACTTTTGCATAAGAAAATTCCAGTTTCAATCCCAGAAGAGAAAATGAGAAGGGTTATCGAGGTGGGCACTGTTTTAATCCATCTTGGAAGAAATGCAAAGAGCCCCATCTCTTGGAAGCCACAACAGCCTTTCACATAGGTAGCCTAACGGGTAAGAAGAGGTGCTGCCAAGCCAAAGGCAAGTGGTTCTAATCCACCAGCTGCTTTGTGGGAGACAGATGAACAATCTCCTCCTGTGTAATTTACAGCCTCTGAAAAACCTAATGGAAGGTCTGCTATGAGTCAGTTCTAGCTCCACAAAAATGATTTGAGTTGTTAAGTTTGATGTTAGAAGACAAACATGAGACTGATGTTTTCATTCTCCCCATCAGTGGTGTCTTATTGCTGGGCACTATCATTCTCAGTACCCACCTTCCACCCCCACAACATTAGAACTGGTAAAACTGTAGCTGATGTTAGATGGATCTTGGCTGAAAGCAGGGAATACCAGAGGAATGTCTATCTGTGTTTCATTGACGATGCAAAGGCATTTGACTGTGTAGATCATAACAAACTATGGCTGACTCTGAGAAGAATGGGAATCCCAGAACACTTGATCATTCTAATGCGAAACTTATACTTGGACCAGGAGGCAGTCGTCAGAACAGAGCAAGGGAACACTGCATGGTTCAAAATTGGGAAGGGCATACACCAGGGATGCATCCTATCTCCATACCTTTTCAACCTATACGCAGAACAGATTATCCTGGAGGCTGGGCTCTAGGAGGAGAAATGTGGGGTCAAGATTGGTGGATGATTTATCAACAATCTGCGTTATGCAGATGACACAACCCTGCTTGCTGAAACTGAAGAGGACCTGAAGCGCCTGCTGCAGAGTGTCAAGGACTGCAGCCTACAATATGGATTGAGGCTCAATGTCAAGAAGACAAAGATTCTCACCACTGGACCAATTGGCAGCATCGGGATGGATGGTGAAGAGATTGAGATTGTACACAGCTTTAGTTTGCTTGGCTCCATAGTCAACAGTCTTGACACCAGCAGCCAGGAAATTAAAAGGCGCATTGCCATGGGAAAGTCTGCTGTTAGGGACCTCTCCAAAGTAATGAAGAGCAATGGTGTCTCCCTAGAGACTAAGATGCATTTGATACAGGCCATGGTCTTCACAATCACTTGTTATGCATCAGAGAGTTGGACAATGACCAAGGAGGATAGAAGGAGAATTGATGCCTTTGAGCTGTGGTGCTGGAGAAGAGTATTGAGAATACCATGGACTGCTAGGAAAACAAACAGATTTGTCCTGGAAAGGGTTAAACCGGATGGCTCCTTGGAGGCAAGGATTCTGAGGCTCCGTCTAACATACTTTGGACATGTTGTGAGGAAAGACCGGTCCTTAGAGAGGGACATCATGCTTGGGAGGGTGGAGGGATGGCACAGGAGAGGAAGGCCCTCTATGAGGTGGATTGATTCAGTGACTGAGATAATTGGGATGGGAGTGTCAGAGACAGTGAGATTGGCACAGGACAGAGCAGAGTTTAGGGCTGTGAGTCGCAAGCGACTCGACGGCACATAACAACAACAACAATCAACAAGCACTCTATAAAAGGTCTTATATACATACTATATTGAATCCTGAAAAAGATCCCTTTCAAGTAAGTACTTAGAGAAGTCACTGTTAATTCACTGCTATGGAAGCAGAACCAACTCATAGCTGACCTTACAGCAGATTGTCCCAGGCTGTAAAGTGCATGGGAGGAGACTGCCCATCTCTCTCCTGTGGAGTCACCGGGGGATTTGAACCACCAGAGAGATGCCACCTTTGGGTTAGCTTTGCAACTCCCTAAAGACGAGGCCACCAGAGCGGCCTCACTGTTAATTGGGTGAAGTGAATGGTGTAGAAACCTGCGTCAGTAATCAGAAATGAGGAGTTTGGATGACAAGATCAGAGAAAATGAGGACAGACCATGTTACAATGAAGACTCTATTTTTATTTGTCATGTAAGTCTGTATACAAAAAACCCAGAGCCTCAAATTATGTAACTCCTGATTGTGAGAAGGAAAAGAGAAAGTTCCCCCCACAAAATTAAAAAGACACATGTCTGTTATATAAACCTCTAGTAACAATGAAACCTACTGTTCTTTAGGAAAGCTAACCAATGAAACCAAACATTGGGTGATTTTGGCTCTCTAAACTGGAACAGCTGGATAGGAGAACTGTTGCTTCAAATACTAAGCCTGTAAAGTTAAAACACCAAAGTCTTTTTCATAAATTCAGCTATTGCACTTGGCAAAGCGATCCAGATCCACAAATTCCTTTTAAATGAATATACATGTAGCCTAAGTTGTCAGGTATACCACTGGGAGCTTGTTGGTTCAAAACCTAAATTAATGATGGAGAGAAGAGGACAGTAATGTGACGCTTACAATTTGTTTGTTTGCTTTCCTAAAAATCTTTCACAAACTAAAGAGTCAGACAAATAGACGTTTGTAAGGATTTTCTTTCTCATGGCTTCTTCTGAGACCCATTTGTATCAGCCCAGTAATCAGGCAAGATCTCTGAGCTTCATCAAGCTGGACCCGGCTCTCTCTCCCTATAAGAAAGTAAATGTACCCTAGTTATATTTAGGCAGAGGAAATAATTTCCTTTAAATTGGTAAATAATAACTTAATTTGGAGGAAAACAATAATATGTATAAGTGTTATCTAAGTTTCTCTTCTTTCTAATAAATAAGGTAAGACAATTGATAGGGTTTGGTTTGAAAAACTGACTTTCTAATGAATTTTCTCCTGTCCTAACCCTTCTGATCGATGTTTTATTTTTTTAATATTGTATGTGAATGGACACGTGCACCACACAGGGATGTTCACAAAATGGAATTTTGCCTAAAAATAGAATTTTTAAAAAATAGCACTGGAGCAGCAAGTTGTCCGCAAGTACAGTTTGGCTTAGGCCTCTTTCCAAGCCACAGATATGAATACAATTAAGCAGCTAAGCAAAAGGCTGACCTGCAAACCAGACTTGTTTGGCACAAGTTGTATTAAAAGCTGTATTTTTTTTCTATTCTACGCACACACACACAAATTTTAAAATTTGTAGCTTGCTTTATTGTGTTAAAAAAAATAAAATTATACACAGAGATCAGGTTTTTAAACAACCAACTCAATTTCTAAATTCATCCAGGCAGCAGGTTAGCATCATTTTCATAATTTCTCACAGGAAAGAAAAGACGACCTAGGAGAGGTGTGTTTTTCTCTCATGTGCTGGGGAAGTGGAAAGGAAGAAGGTTGTAGAAAATCACTGCCAGTTTACAAGATGACACAACCCTGCTCGCTGAAACTGAGGAGGACCTGAAGTGCTTGCTGCAGAAGGTCAAGGACTGCAGCCTTCAATATGGATTGAAACTCAACATCAAGATAACAAAGATTCTCACCACTGGGCCAATTGGCAGCATCATTATGGATGGTGAAGAGATTGAGATAGTCAACAGTTTTAGTTTACTTGGCTCCACAGTCAACACTCTCGGTAACAGCAGCCAGGAAATCAGGAAACGAATTGCATTGGGAAAGTCGGCTGTGAGGGACCTCTCAAGAGTACTGAAGAGCAATGATGTCAGGCTGGAGACTAAGGTGCGCTTGATCCGGGCTATAGTCTTCACAGTTATGTGCTATGTATCAGAGAGTTGGACAGTGAATAGGGCTGATAGAAAGAGGATTGATGCCCTTGAGCTGTGGTGCTGGAGAAGAGTGTTGAATACACCATAGACTGCTAGGAGAACAAACAGGTTTGTCCTGGAGAGGGTGAAGCCAGAATGTTCCCTTGAGTCAAGGATTCTGAAGCTTCGTCTGACATACTTCGGGCATGCTGCAAGGAGGGACTGGTCCTTGGAGAGGGACATCATGTTTGGGAGAGTGGAGGGGCGGCGAAGGAGAGGAAGACCCTCAATGAGATTGATCGATCCTGTGAGTGAAGTGGTGAGAATGAATGTGTTTGAGACAGCAAGGTTGGCACAGGATAGAATGGCGTTTAGGGCTCTTGTTCATAGGGTCACTATGAGTCGCAAATGACTCGATGGCACATAACAACAACAACAACTTCACAACAACCCTGCAGGACAGGTAGTGTATAAATAAACTATGACACAAAGAAGTTACACCACTTCGTGGACCCTCTGTCTTCCCAAGCATGATGGCCCTCTCCAAGGAACCACCTCTCTTAATAACATACCCAAAGTATGTGAGATGAACTTTTATCCAAGGAGCACGCTGGCTTCACCCTGAGACAGAAAGAGAGGAAGACCCTTGATCAGGTGAAGTGACATAATGATTGCTGAGATGGGCTCTAGTGTGTCAGGAAATGTGAAGATGGCACAGGACAAGACAGGGTTCAGATTTGTTGTTCATAGGATTGCTATGAGTAGTACCCAATTTAATGGCACCTAACAACAACATTCCAGGAATGAAAAACTGAGGAAACTTGGTGTTGCATTCATATTTTAAAAACAAGTTTCATGATCTATCCAGAAGTACAATGTTGAATGACAGGATATTATCCATTCACATACAAGGCAGATCTGTTAATATAACTGTTACTCAATTGCACACATTGAAAACTTGGGTCAAAAAAGAGGAAATTGAGAAATTCTACCAATCTTTGTAGTCCGATATTGACCAAATATGCAATCAAGATGCAGTAATAATAATTAGTGACCAGCATGCGAAAGCTGGAAGTAAAGAAGGAGTGGTAGTCAGAAATTGTGGACTTGGTGACAGAAATGACTGGAGATTAAATGACTGAGTTTTGTACATTCAATGGTTCACCCAGCTCTGTTATCTTTCTTAAGAAACAAAAACGACAACTATGCACATGGACCTCATTTGATTTCTTGCACAGGAATCAGATTGACTGACTACATCTGTAGAAAGAATTGTTGGAGAAGCTCAGTATTATTAGTTAAAAAATAGGGCAGGTGCTGACTGTGGAACAGACCATCAATTACACATGTTTAAGATCAAATAGATTTAGGAGAAGTCATGGCACCAGGGATATCATTGCTGATGTCAAATGGATTCTGGCTGAAAACAAAGAAACTGGAAGAATGTCTATTTGTGTTTTATTGATGATGCAAAGGCATTTGACTATGTAGATCATAACAAATTATGGCTAACATTGAGAATAATGGGAATTCCAGAACACTTAATTGTGCTCATGCAAAATCTTTACCAAAACCAAGAGATTGTCATCTCTTGATTGTGAACAAAGCAAGGGAACACTACATGGTTTAAAATTAAGAAAGGCAAACATCAGGGTTGTACCTTCTCTCTATACCTATTTAATCTGTATGCCGAGCAAATTGCTTGAGAAGCTTGATTCTATACAGAGGAACGTGGCATCAAGATCAGAGGAAGATTAATTAACAATTTATGCAGATGATACAACCTTGTTTGCTGAAAGTGAAGAGGACTTGAAGTAGTTGCTGCAGAAATCAAACAATATACTCTTCAATATGGATTGCATCTCAACATCAAGAAAACAAAATTTCTTGCCACTTGGGCCAATAAGCAATATCATGATAGATGGAGAAAGGATTGAAACTGTTAAGGACTTCATCTTACTGGGATCTACAATCATCACCCTTGGTACCAGCAGTCAGGAAATAAGGAGAGATATTGCACTAGAAAAGTCTGCAGTCAGAGACCTCTCCAACTTACTGATGAGCAATGTTGTCACTTTGAGGACTAAGGTGCACCTGATTCAGTCCATGGTCTTTTCAATTATTTCCTATGCTGCTGAGAACTGAACAATGAATAAAGATGACAGAAAGATAATTAATGCCTTTGAGTTGTAGTGTTAGAGAAGAGTACTGAATATTGGAGAAGAATACCCCATTTTGTATTGCCAAAAGAACAAACAAATATATCTTAGAGAAG
>NW_006399782.1:22228717-22231545 GCF_000299155.1 Elephantulus edwardii | reverse complement strand
TGTACTGGGAGGGAGGGGTGGGCATGGAGAAAAATGCAACAGTGAATGAATGGAAATCCAAAGTCTCTGTAAATTTTCAATAAAATTAATAATAATAATTTATCAAAAAAGAAAATGAAGGCAAGTCCACAAAAACAAAACCATTACCTTGAGAGTATCTCACTTGAATTTAAAATTCATGTCAAGAATAGCCTTGGGGCATTGAACGTTAATGAGTGAAGAACAAAGGAAATATGATATTATATCAAAGATTCATCCATGAAGAGTGCAAGAGGTCATTACAAAGACAGAGAAGAAAGAAAATATCAAAATAGATATCAGAAAAGACTATGAAAATGGCACTAGAGTGTTGAGAAACCAAAAAAAAGGGATAAAATACTGAAGTAAGAGAGAGTAAAACAGAAGATTTCCCAGGACAACTTACAAAGACAAAGCAAAGCATTTCATAAGGCAATGTGTAAAGAGCTGGAATTGGTGAATAAGGGAAGAACTCATTCAGTATTTCTAAAGCTTAAAAAGCTGAAATACAAATTTAAGTCTCAAGCTGAAATCTGGGGAAAATCTTGAATGAGACTGAGGTTCGTCTGATACAGGCCATGGTCTTTGCAATCACTTGGTATGCATCAGAGAGTTGGACAATGACTAAGGAGGATAGGAGAATTGATGCCTTTGAGCTGTGGTGCTGGAGAAGAGTATTGAATATACCATGGACTTAGGAAAACAAACAGATTCACCCTGGAAAGGGCCAAACCAGGCTGCTCCTTGGAGGCGAGGATTCTAAGGCTCCATCTAACATACTTTGGACATGTCGCAAGGAGGGACAGGTCTTTGGAGAGGGACATCATGCTTGGTAGGGTGGAGGGACGGCGCAGGAGGGGAAGGCCCTCTATGAGGTGGATTGATTCAGTGACTGGGGTAAGCAGGATGGGTGTATCAGAGACAGTGTGATTGGAACAGCACAGAGCAGAGTTTACGGATGTTGTACATAAGGTCGCTATGAGTTGCAAGTGACTCGACAGCACATAACAACAACAACCACCATATAAATAAGAGTCAATGAATGGTAATAAAGGAAGAAGTTCAAGCTGCACTGAAGCCATTGGGGTGGGGGTGGGGAGGAATAAGGTCCCTGGAACTGAGGGAATACAATCGACATGTTCCAACAAACAAATGCAGCCCTGGACAGGCTTACCAGTCTATGCCAGAAAATTTGGAGGACGACTGCTTGGCTCTCTGACTGGAGGAGATCCAATTTGTTCCCATTCCCAAGAAATCTGATCCAACAATATCATTAACATGATATGCAAACGAAATACTGCTGAAGATCATCAAAAAACACCTAGGGTTGTACCTCTGAATATTGACAGAGAACTGCCAGAAATTCAAGGTGGGCTTTGAAGAGGCCGTGGCACCAGAGATAATCATGGCTGATGTCAGATCTTGGCTGAAAGAGAATACCACAGCAATGTCTAATTTTGTTTTATTGACTATGCAAAGGCTTCTAACTGTGTGCATAATAACAAAATAGCTGACCTTAACAAGTATGGGAATCTCAGAACACTTAATTATGCTTATAGTGAAACCTAGACCTCGTCCAAGAAGCTCCATAGTTTAAAATCAGGGAAGATGGGCATCAGGGTTGTAATGCTCCTTAGATGGCAAATCTTCATCTCACATTGTTGTTGTTATGTGCCGTTGAGTCGCCGGCCACTCATAGTGACCTATGTGCAACAGCCCTAACCCCTGCTCTGTCCTGTGCCAATCACACTGTCTCCAACACATTCACCCCCACTACCCCAGTCACTGAATCAATCCGCCTCATAGAGGGTCTTCCCCTCCTGTGCTGTCCCTCCACCCTCCCAAGCATGCTGTCCCTCTCCAAGGACTTATTCCTCCTTGCAACATGTCCAAAGTATGTCAGAATCCTTGCCTCCAAGGAGCAGCCTGGTTTAACCCTCTCCAGGACAAACCTGTTCATTTTCTTAGCCCTCCATGGTATATTCAGTACTCTTCTCCAGCACCACAGCTCAAAGGCATCACTTCTCCTCCTATCCTCCCTATTCATTGTCCGTCTCTCTAATGCACAGCAAAGCGATTGCAAAGTCCATGGCCTGTATCAGGCACACCTTAGTCTCCAGAGTGACACCATTGCTCTTCAGTACTTTGGAGAGGTTCCTAACAGCAGACTTTCCCACCGTAATGTTTTTTTGGGGGCATATTGTTAAGTGCCATCCATTCTTTGGATGGGGACATCATACTTGGAAAAGTGGAGGGTTAGCAAAGAAAAAGACTCAATTAAATGGATTGACACAGTAACTGTAGCAATGGGTTCAAGCAGGTCAGATATGGTGATGGCATGAGGATGGCACAGATTAGGACAGGGTTCAGATGGAGTTCATAGAGTTGCTATGAGTCTTATACAACTCAATGACACATAACAACAACATGCCTAGGGAGTAGGAGCTGTGCTGCCAACCCATAGACAGTTTATAACCACCAGCTGCTCCAAGAAACATGGGCAATCTCCACGGTGTGATTTACAAATTCTGAAAACTCACTGAAGGGTCAGCTATATAAGTCAGTTCCATCTCAATGGCACGTAACAAAAACAACACATTAAATATATGTACTGAGTGAGTACAGTGACTCTGTGTATTCCTTCCATCTTGTCTTGATACTTTCTGGATCATTTAATATACTGCCCAAAGTATCCTTAAGTATTGCCACCCATGGTTTGAATTTGTTTTTCAGCTCCTTCAGCTTAAGAAACACTGAGCGAGTTCGGCCTTTTTGATTTTCTGACTCCAGCTCTCTGCACATTTCATTAT
>NW_006399782.1:22223413-22224922 GCF_000299155.1 Elephantulus edwardii | reverse complement strand
ATGTTTCAAGGAGGGACTGGTCCTTGGAAAGGGACATCATGTTTGGCAGAGTGGAGAGGAAGCAAAGGAGAGGAAGACCTTTGGTGAGATGGAACGACTCTGTGACTGGAGCGGTGGGAATAAGTGGGTTTGAGATGGCTAGGTTGGCACAGGATAGAACAGCATTTACAGCTCTTGTACATAGGGTCGCTATGAGTCGCAAGCGACTCAATGGCACATACAACAACAACAACTGAGTGAATAATTTGAGCTAAACTATTTAAAGAAAAATGGGGCATCAGAATTGAAGGAAGACTTATTAACAATCTCTTTTATGCAGATGACACTGCCTTGCTTGCTGAAAAGGAACAGGACTTGAGTCACCTCAACACGAAGAAAACAAAGATCCTCACAATGGAACCAATGGGCAACATTACAACCAATGGATAACAGATTGAAGTTGTCAATGATTTCATTTTACTTGGATCCACAATCAATAACTGTGAAAATAGCAGTCAAGAAATCAAAAAGGAGATGGCAATAAAAGAGATGCAAATCAAAACCCCAATGAGATACCATCTCACTCTAGTGACAGTGGCATAATATAACAGGACAGCAGGCGATAAATGTTGGAGAGGATGTGGTGAGATAGGAACTCTTATACACTGTTGGTTGGATTGTAAAATGGTACAACCACTCTGGAAGGCAGCTCAGTGCTTCTTAAAAAAGCTGAACATAAAAATTTCATATGACCCAGGTATTACACTACTTGGAATGTATCTCAAAAAATGAGGACTAGGGCACAGAGACTTGTACACCAATGTTCACAGCAGCGCTATTCACTATTACAAGAACATGGAAACAGCCCAGATGTTCAAACACAATTGAATGGATTGAGAAATTATGGTACATTCATACAATGGAACACTACACAGCACGCAGGAGCAATGATTTTGTTAATTATTACCTAAATTGAGAGGAACTGGGGAGCATTATGCTGAATGAACTAACTCAGTCCCACAAGGACAAACATTGTATAAAACCATTACTGTAGAATGAGTATAAGGATCTAAAGAGAGGTTGAAGGAGCGTGATGAGGATGGGTAGGGCTGGGGGAATTAATCATGGTGTTGTACAACTTTTTGTTTTGGTTTTTTTAAATTTCTAAAGTAAAATCATTGCTTTTAATATTTTTTTATTAATTTTAATGAAAATTTACAAAGACTTTGGATTTCCATTCATTCGTTGTTGCACTTTTTCTCCATTCCCACCCCTCCCCCCACCCCAGTACACTCTTCTCTTTGAAAAGTAAAATAAAAATTTTCTCATTGTTTTACAATCCCTCCCCCCAGGTCCACTCCACTATGCAGCCTTCATTCTGGACTCATGTCATGACAATAATACCCAATCACATATCCCCTTTAAACAGTTCTCTCTCTCATCTGTTTCAATGCAGTATACATTATTGAACCCATCTTTCTCAGTCTCACCGCAACCCTGATGTCAGTCTTGTTTTACAACAGTGGCACT
>NW_006399782.1:22211841-22222823 GCF_000299155.1 Elephantulus edwardii | reverse complement strand
AAAGATTTATTTTATTGGGCAAATTTGCTATCAAGACCTCTTCAAATTGCTAGAGAGCAAGAATATCATTTGAAGACTAAGGTATGCCTGGTCCAAGCGGTAGTATTTCTTTCAATTGCTTTATGTGCTTGTGAAAGTTACACCATAAATAAGGAAGACTGAGGAACTGTTGGCATTGAACTACTGTCTTCATGAAAAGTACTGAATATTCCATGAACTGCCAAAGGAACAAAGAAATCTATCTTAAAAGTACAGCCAGCGTATTCCTTCAAAGAAAGGTGCGATTTTGTTTTACATATTATGGGCATATTATGAGGAGAAGTATGTCCTTACTTGGAAAGTTGGAGGGTCAGAATAGGAGAGGAAATCTTTCAAGTAGAGGGATTAGCACAGCAAAATTAATGATGGAATTATTCACAAGGGAGATTGTGATGGTGCAGAGTAGGGTAAGTAAGGCTTCAACCTGTTATACACAAGATCACTAGGAGTCAAAGTCGACTACATGGCACCTAAAAACAACGATAACTCAGACTTATACTCTGTTGTGATTACTCTGGGAAAATACATTCAAAAATTCTTTAAAAGACATATGCAAGGGTGCTAATAGGCTTTTTCTTTACATTGGTTAAGATCTTTAAATGATCAAATAATCACCAATAGAAGAATGGTTAAATAAAATATATTAGATGCATCTTGGCTGAAAGCAGGGAGTACAAGAGGAATGTCTGTGTTTCATTAACTATGCAAAGGCATTGGCTGTGTGGATCACAAAAACTGTGGCTGACTCTGAGACGAATGGGAATCCCAGAACACTTGATTTTGCTTATGTGAAACCTATACTTGGATCAGGAGGCAGTCATCAAAACAGAGCAAGGAAACACTGCATGGCTCAAAATTGGGAAGGGTGTACACCAGAAATGTGTCCTATTTCCATACCTTTTCAATTTATACACAGAATAGATTATCCAGGAGGCTGAGGAGAAATGTGGAATCAGGATTGCAGGAAAACTCATCAAAAATCTGCATTATGCAAATAACACAACTCTGCTTGCTGAAGTAGAGGACGATCTGAAATGTTTGTTGAAGAAGGACTGCAAGAAGACAAAATATTGGGCCAATTGGCAGCATCATGATAAATGGTGATGAGATTGAGATTGTTAACAGCTTCAGTTTGTTTGGTTCCACAATCAACACTCTTGGTACCAGCAGCCAGGAAATTAAAAGCTAAATTGCTTTGGGAAAGTCTCCTGTCAGAGACCTCTCCAAAGTACATAAGAGCAATGGTGTCACTCTGGAGACTAAGGTGCACCTGATCCAGGCCATAGTCTTTGCAATTACTTGCTCTGCCTCAGAAAGCTGGACAATGAGGGGTGATAGAAGGAGAATTGATGCCTTTGAGCTGTGGTGCTGAGAAAAGTATTGAATATACAATGGACTTCTAGGAGAACAAACAAGTTCATCCTAGAGAGGGTGAGACCAGGCTGCTCCTTGGAGGCAAGGATCCTGAAGCTTCGTCTGACATACTTTGGACCTGTTTCAGGGAGAAACCGGCCCTTGGAGAGGGACATCATGCTTGGGAGGGTGGAGAGACAGCACAGGAGAGGAAGACCCTTGATGAGATAGATTCAGTCAGTGACTGGGGTAATGAGGGTAGGTGTGTCAGAGACACTAAGATTGGCAAGGAATAGAGCAGGGTTTAAGGCTGTTGTACATAGAGGGTTGCTATGAATCTCAGGAGTCTTAATGGCACATAACAACAACAACATATACAAAAATGAAACTACTGGAAATCCAAAGTCTTTGTAAACCTTCATTAAAATTAATTTTTTAAAAAATGTAACAATAATGAAGCAACAGATATAGACAGATGACATTATGTTGAGTAAAGGAAGTCAGACAGAAATTAGTATACATGGTATGATTCTAGTTATAAGAAATTCAAGAATAGGCACAATTTATCTATGAAGTAAGTCAGAATAGTAATTACCTTTGAGGCAAGGACTGACTTCGAATGATCACATTGCTGCTGTTGATAGGTGCCATTGAGTGCAGTGACTCATGTCGTTGTTGTTGTGTACTATTGAGTTGGAACTGACCCGTAGCTGACTCCTCCGGCATGTTTTCAGAGGCGGTTAGTCCCCGAGAGGAGATTGCCCATTCTTCTCCCACGAAGCATCTGGTGGATTAAAACTGCATGTCTTTGGGATTGCAGCACAGCTTCTTACCACTAGAGCTCCCTAGTACACTTCATAGTTACCCTTTACTCCACTTGCATCATTTAGACGGACTGTACTTTGAGAAGACAGCTCTTCTCTGGTCGTATTCTGAATGTCTTGCAACCTAAGTGTTAGGGTCAGGCCAGGCAAAATCAGACAGAAATAAAGAGAGGCTGCGCAGAGAGAATATTAAGGGCAACGATCTAACACGTCCTGGTCAACGTAAGGGAAACACGGTAGGTACGAGGAAAGAAGCAGAAAATGGAAAAATGACACCGGCTCAAATCAGCCTTTTTTAACTATTGCGGGAACTTGCAGCAAGACCTGGGCGTTCTCATGAGAATTCAAGCTTATATAAAAAAAGTGGAGAAAGTAGGAGAGGACTTGTTCCCTGGCCCCATGAAGGGAGGCTGTTCTAGTCTTTTTCAGAGTGTCTTCCTCTCCTTCCTGTCTTGGGCTGTCCTCTTGCCCTCACTGCTAACAAACCAGGCCTGGGAACCTCTCAGAATGTTAACATGCTTTTTTGTTGTCGGTCTGGGTGATAGCTGTTGAAATGGGGAAGTTCATGAAGCCCAGAAAGGTGGTGCTGGTCCTGGACAGACGTTACTCTGGACACAAAGCCGTCATTGTCAAGATGATGTCACCTCACACCGCCCTATAGCCACGCTCTGGTAGCTGGAATTGACCGCTATCCCCAAAACGTGACAGCTGCCATGTGCAAGAAGAAAATTGCCAAGAGGTCAAAGATCAAGTTCTTCATGAAAGTTTATTGCTACAATCACCTCATGCCCACAAGATACTCCGTGGGTATCCCCTTGGACAAAACTGTTGTTAACAAGGATGTCTTCAGAGACCCTGCTCTTAAAAGCAAGGTAAGGTGGGAAGCCAAGGTCAAGTTTGAGGAGAGGTACAAGACAGGCAAAAACAAGTAGTTCTTCCAGAAGCTGAGATTTTAAATCTTCTATTTCAGTCATTTAAAAAAAAAATTCCCTCCCTTTCCCCCCCAAAAAAAGAACCTTAACATGGTTCCCTTCATTGTGGCCAGTGGCTGCACTCATCCTGTCTTTTTCACCCTGCTCCCATCTTTGCGGGGACCGATCTCACTCTCCTCGCAGGCAGTGAAAAGATTCCTGGGACCAACATCCCCAGCACTCATCACTGAGAGCCTCATTTTTCCAGCACTGAGACAGTGTTCTGAAGTTATGCACTGGGTTTTTGCAAGCCTGTTATTTCAGAAGTGGTCAGCCAGTCCTGCTTTGTTATCTTAGTGCAGATGCTCTTTTGAAAGCTGTCCACCCCGGGTGATCCTGCTGGGAGTTTCTTAAATTCTTGTGGCACAGCTTCTGCATCACATGGTGTACCAACACAGAGCCACAAACTGACAGATGAGTGGTGGCCTGGGGTCTAGGTTAAGTGTATAAGGTAATGCTAGCAGTTTGCCAAAAATTATTATATCAGTTTATACTGTCATCAGCACCATAAAAGTTCCAGTTACTCCAAAATTTTAAACCACATTGGAGAGTCTTCTTTTCTGGTTGTCAGTGTATAGTGGTATCTCACTTTGCTTTTAATTTATCTGTCTCTAATAACGTACGATGACCACCTTTTCATAGATTTCTAGGTGAACTGTGTAAAATATTTGTTCAAGTTCTTTGCCCATGTACGCTTTCTCAAAAAGTTGCAAATAGAGATACCATTTGACCCAGCGATTCCACTACTGGGAATATACCCTGAAGAGACCATACCTGACATCCAAGCAGATATATGCACACCCATGTTTATTGCAGCTTTGTTCACAATAGCAAGGAGTTGGAAACAACCTAAGTGCCCATCAACAAACGAATGGCTAGAGAAGCTGTGGTATATTCATTCAAACAGTGGAACAGTACTCTGCTTTGGTGAATAAGGAACTCATGCAATATTATTCAAAATGGTTGACTCTGGAGAACATTGTGCTGAGTGAAATATCCCAGTCACAAAAGGACAAATATTACATGATGTCACTGTTGTAGAATGGGACTGTCCTTGGGGTTGGGGAGAGACTGGGTAAGATGGGTTCAATAATGTATACTGCACTGAAACAGAGGAGGGAGAAAACTGTTTAAAAGAGATATATAACTAGGTATTTCTGTCATCACAGGAGACTAGAGCGAGGGCTACATGGTGGAGGGGACCTGGGGGAGGGTTTGTAAAACAATGAAAGAATCTTTTCTTTTACTTTTCCATAATTTTTGGACTCATGTACTTATAACTTGTTAGTCAAATTTGGGTCTTCTAGGTTGCAACACCCCCATGATACATCTTCAAGGATATGAACATGTACGGCCAAGCACAATCAATAAGAGTGCATCTAAATTCCAAAATCAATCTCCATAATAGTCTATGTGTTTCCTACTGCCAAAGGGGCCCTTTAGAGTAGTGAGAGAAGATCTTCACCCTGAAACCCACAGCGTCCCTTTTCAGCAAGAAGCAGCTAAGAGAATACGCCATCCCCTTTTCCTTATGACTCAGGGTGAAGTCTCTCTCAGGGAGGAGTGATAGGGAATGGCAAAGGACACACTGACAAAGAAGATTAATCAGAACTGGCTTTGACAAGCACTGTGGCATTTGGACAAGAACAAACTGGGAGGAGGGTAGAGAGAATAGTGCAACAATGAATGAATGGAAACCCAAAATCTCTGTAAATGTTTATGAAAATTAATAAAATATAGAAAAAAAAAGTTCTTTGCCCATTTAATAACTGGTTACTTACAACCTAGATATATGTAATATTTCCTACTACATGAAATAATGAAGAAAAGTTCTTAGTTTTAATGAAGTACAATCTAACAGTGTTTTACAGTTGTGATGACATCAATATCTTCTATAATTTGTTCTAGAATAACAGTTCTTAAACTTTTTTTCTCTCAAAACCTCTTGTATTAGAGTCAGAATCAACCCACAGTAGTCCCTCTGAGAGTTTTCGGAGGTTGTAAATCACACTGGAGGATTTATCTATTTATCTCCCTGGGAGCTGCAGGTATTCGAACCACCAGCTTTCAATTTGGCAGTATTACTCCCTACCAATTAAGACACCTCTTTGAAAAGTTAAGAAGCTATTGCTGTTGTTGTAGTTGTTGCTGATTGCCTTCGAGTCGAGCACAACTCATAGCGACCCTATGAACAAAAGATCTGAAGCCCCTCTACAACTATCGACATTTATCAAAGTTCATAGAGTTTCCAGAGGCATGTTGTTTAGGAATGCCACTACTACTTCCCAAAAAAAAAACCTACTAAAAACCCTCAGATAGTTTTTAGATATTTGGGTTATATTTTTCAATGTTGGCCATATAATTTATTAATAGAAAATTTTAAAATATATGTTAATTAATTTGCTGTTGTTATGCACCATTGAGTGACCTGTAACCCATAGCAATCTTATATACAACAGCTCCAAAGCCTTCCCTGTCCTGAGCCAGTCTTATTGACTCTGACACACCTGCCCCCATTGTCCCAGTTACTGTATCAATCCATCTCATAAGGGGTCTTCCTCTCCAGCACTCTCCTTCTGAGTGTGATATTCTTCTCCAAGAACTGGTCCTTCCTGGCCACGTGCTCAAAGTATATGAGACAGAGCTTCAAAATCCTAGCCTCCGCAATCCCAGAGGTGCATGGTTCAAATCCATCAGATGCTCTGCTGAAAAAGGAGAGACAATCTCCTCCTGAACCAGTCTGATCTCATTTGATGGTACACACACACACACACTTAAAAAAAAATCCTAGCCTCCAAGGAGAAACTTGGTTTCACTCTCTCCAAGACAGACCTATTTGTTTTCTTGGCAGTCCATAGTATGTTTGAGACTCATCTCCAGCCCCAAAGTTAAGGGCATTGATTTTTCTTCTGTCACCCTTAGTCATTGTCCAGTTCTCTGATGCATAGCAAGTAACTGCAAAGATCATGGCCTGGATCAGGTGCACCTTAGTCTCTAGACTGACATCATTGCTCTTCAGCACTTGGAAGAAGTCCCAAACAGCAGATTTTTTCCAGTGTAATTCATCTTTTGATATCCTGGCTGCTGGTGCCAAGAGTGCTGACTGTGAAGCTGAGCAAGCTGAAATTGTTAACATCTCAATCTCTTCTCCATCCGTCATGGTGATGCCAATTGGTCCAGTGATGAGAATCTTTGTCTTCTTGATGTTGAGCTTCAATCAGTACTGGCTCAATATTGTAACAGAAATATCACAAGTGGGTAGCTTTCACAAACAGAAATGTATTTCCTCACCTTTTAGGAAGCTGGAAGTGCAAACTCGAGGAGCCAGCCCTAGAAAGGCTTTCTCTCTGCTTCAGCTCTGGAAGAAGGTCCTGTCTTATCAGCTTGCTTCCTGGTTGTTGGGGAATCTTCTAGTGACATGGCACCAATTTCCTCCCATCTCTGCTTTCATAACTTGTTTAATCTCTTTCCTATCTCAAAGAAATGGACTCAAGACACCTCCTACACTAACTTGACTCACTATTATAACAAAGACAAGTCATTCCCTAATGGAATTACAACCACAGGCCCTGAAGTTAGGACTTAGAACACATATTTTGGGGGCAAGTAAGTCAATCCATAACAACTATACCATACCCAAAACCTTATTTATTAATATCAGAGAACTATTATTAGAACCTGTGAAGCTCACAGTGATGATTTAATTTCATATTTTTTTTTCAGAAAATAGCTGTCAAATACCCAAGACTAAATTATCAAACTTTTTAGTAGTTATTTCATTTCAAAATAGTATTCCACAGCATGAGAGAACAGCACTTTTGTTTTCCAGGCATCATAGTTGGGTATAAAACATAAATGCTTCTTATGTGCTTCCTAAGTGATCACAAACTATTAAAGGATATATACTGAAAGAGTTACGATTTAACTTAATTGTTTCTCTTGTATCATCAAAGGTACTCTAAAGTAAAACTAAGCTTTAAAGTTTTTTTAAACTTAGAGCTCATAGCAATAAGGAATAACTACAATAATGTCACTGCCTTATTTCCTAGTTGTGCTTAAATGCCAGTTTACCCCACTGTTGCTCTGGCATCAGCAGTGCAAATGTCATCTCAGTATATAGGCCTATCGCATCTTAGTATGGTCATGAAAACAAATTTTACCTCAGAAACCCCCTACAAGGTTTAAGAAGGATTCAGGGGCATTTTAAGAAACCTCGCTCTATAAAACTTAGTGTTTCATCTTTCTAGGTTTTAGATCTAATTATTTGCATATGGTATGAGGTATGATGTTTGGAGTTTGGTTTGGTTTTTTGGGTTGTTTTTTTTTTTACCTCCTTCATGTGTAAAATTAGTTGTACCAACACCATCTATTCTAAGATAACCTTTTATCCATTAAAATGCAATTGGTATCCTCATTATCAAATGACAATATGTGTATAATCTATTTTAATTTTTTTCTATTCCATTGGTCCATATTTGTACCAATATCACAAATTTAATTATTGAAGTTTTATAGTAAAGTTTGAAATCTATTCTTCTATATCATTGATTTTGTTCTTTAAGATAATCTAAACTATTCTAGGACCTTTGTATTTTCATATAAATTTATAGTCTCATCCAAAAACTATTAGAACAGCACATCAGCAGAGAACTGCCGGAAGTCCAGGCTGGGTTTAGAAGGGGTCGTGGTACTAGGGATATTGTTGCTGATGTTAGATGGATCTTGGCTGAAAGCAGAGAATACCAGAAGAATGTCTATCTGTGTTTCATTGATTATGCAAAGGCATTTGACTGTGTGGATCATAACAAACTGTGGCTGACTCTGAGAAGAATGGGAATCCCAGAACACTTAATTGTGCTAATACGAAACCTATACTTGGACCAAGAGGCAGTAGTCAGAACAGAGCAGGGTGACACAGCATTGTTCAAAATTGGGAAGGGTGTATGCCAGGGATGCATCCTCTCTCCATACCTTTTCAACATGTATGCAGAGCAGATTATCCGAGAGGCCGGGCTCTATGAGGAGAATTGTGGCATCAGGATTGGTGGAAGGTCTATTAACAATCTCCGTTATGCAGATGACACAACCTTGCTTGCTGAAACTGAGGAGGACCTCATGCACTTGCTGCGAAGGGTCAAGGACTGCAACCTTCAGTATGGACTAAGGCTCAATGTCAAGAAGACAAAGATTCTCACCACTGGACCAATTGGCAGCATCAGGATGGATGACGAAGAGATTGAGAGTGTTCACAGCTTCAGTTTGCTCGGCTCCACAGTCAACACTCTTGGCACCAGCAGTCAGGAAATCAAAAAGCGTATCGCGATGGGAAAGTCTGCTGTTAGGGACCTCTCTAAGGTACTCGGGAGCAACAGTGTCTCTCTGGAGACTAAGGTGCGCCTGATACAGGTCATGGTATTTGCAATCGCTTGTTATGCATCAGAGAGTTGGACAATGACTAGGGAGGACAGAAGGAGAGTGGATGCTTTTGAGCTGTGGTGCTAGAGAAGGGTACTGAATGTACCCTGGACTGCCAGGAAAACAAACAGATTTATCTTGGAGAGGATTAAACCAAGCTACTCCTTGGAGGCAAGGATTCTGGGGCTTCGTCTGACATACTTTGGACATGTTGCCAGGAGGGACGGGTCCTTGGAGAGGGACATCATGCTTGGGAGGGTCGAGGGACAACGCAGGAGGGGAAGACCCTCTATGAGATGGATTGATTCAGTGACTGCGGTAATCTGGATGGGTGTGTCAGAGGCGGTGCGGTTGGCGCAGGATAGAGCAGGCTCTAGGGCTGTTGTGCATAGGGTCGCTATGAGTCGGAAATGACTCGACGGCACATAAAAACAACAACAACATATAAATTTAGTATCAGTAAGCTATCATTATTAATATTAATGATATTGGACAGAGAGACTATCATTCGTCTTTCTATCTATGGATTCAAAGGATTCCAATCTTCCAACCCTTGGTGGTTAAGTACCAGCAGCTCCGCAGGAGAAACATGGGCAATCACCCCTCACATGATTTACCGCCTAGGAAATTCAATGAAGGATCAACGATGAGTCAATTCCAACTCAACAACAATAAGTTTGAGGGTGGTTTTGGTTCTTTTCATTTACTTTCATTCCTCTTAGCAAGGTTTCCTATTTTTTTAATTGAACTGCTTTGTTTCTTGGTATGCACTAGTTGGGAACTTGAACATAGTACCAAATACAAATTGGTCATTCTTGTGATGTTCCCAACTTCTTGTTACTCTTATGTGCCCTCAAGCCAGAACCACCTCATAGTTGACCTTCTTGTGGGTTTTCAGAGGCTGTAAATCACATGGAAGGAAACTGCGTGCGCATTTTTTTTCCCTGACAAATGGCTGGCGGATTCAAACCACCTATCTTTGGATTGGCGGTGTAATCCTTACCACTAGACCAGCGTTCCTATAGGACGTTTTTTCGTCAAATTGTATTAAGTTTCAAAGTGTTCCCTTATTTTTAACAGAATTTTTATAACAAATAGATGCTAAACTATCTTTCTCCTGCATCTACTGAATTACTATATAATTTCTCTCCTTTAATCTGTTAATCCAAGAGAGTGTAAAAACTGACTTTGAAATATTAAGTCACCCTTAGACCCCTGAAAAAGGCCCCACTTGGTTTGGATATGGAAGGCACCCTGGTAGCATAATAGGTTTAAATGCTTGACTGCTAGTTTGAACCCCCCAGGCACTCAGTAGGAGACAAATGAGGCAGTTTACTCCTCCTGCTGAGATTTATAACCTCAGAAACCTGATGGAGGGTTGTTCTAATTGTCTGCTTTATACACAGTGGGGTGTATATGACATACTATTCTATGTAACACTGCACTAAATTTTCTAAGTTTTTAAAAATTCATTTTTGCACATTTACTTCCCTCCTCCCTTTTCCCACTCCACAATGCATCCCATGTTCCAGAATGTTCATGCATATAATAATCATATAATCCCTTCAGACAACTC
This sequence comes from Elephantulus edwardii, assembly GCF_000299155.1. NCBI lineage: Eukaryota > Metazoa > Chordata > Mammalia > Macroscelidea > Macroscelididae > Elephantulus > Elephantulus edwardii. Next base: position 22,212,645 of record NW_006399782.1, on the reverse strand, counting down.
TTCCCCTCGTCTCTAATGTAGTGTTCATTATCTATCCACTCTTCCCTTTCTCTCCCCAAGCCCCCCCCCTTGTTCCCTTTTGTGACTGTGGTATTTCACTCAACATAATGTCCTCCATGTTCCCCCACGCTGTGTAATGTTTTGAGTTATTTTTCAATGCTGCGTAATATTCCACTCTGCAAACACACCATGGTTTTTCTATCCATTTGTTTCATGATGGGTCCTTATGTTCCTTCCATCTCCTTGCTATTATTAATAACAGAGCAATAAGCATAAGTGTGCATTCTAACAGGGTTTGAACTAGATCATTTCTAAACAGTTCTCCAGATCTGAAATTCTAACTTTGCTTTTTACAATCTGTAAACAGATCTATATTTCACTGTCATAATGTAGTATTGTAGGTCAGGGTTCTGATCTGTTTAAAGCTATTTGATCAAAAACACAATCTCTATGCTGAGTATCCTGATATCACATTCAGTTCTCTTGGCAGGATTTAAGATGACTTAAATATTTCAGTATGCAAAATGAAGGAGCCTCCCCCTGAGAAGGTTGATAAAGGACCCATTAGTGATCTGAACTCACTAGTCTTTGTATGGGAGAAAGAAGACGTAGTTAGTTCTTGTGACCACTGACAGCTTTGGAAACCCTATGGGGCAGTCCTACCCTGCCCTGTGTAGTCAGAATTAGTTCGATAGCAATGAGTGGAACATGCAGGATAAAGAGTTTTCATACGTGGCCCACACGCCAGGGAAAAAAAAACAACAGAATTCACAATGCAAAACTGCAAAGTTTATTTTCTTAAAT
>NW_006399782.1:22205387-22211367 GCF_000299155.1 Elephantulus edwardii | reverse complement strand
TGTGTGTGTGTAAATTTCCTGCTGAAAGTGGAAGCTAATTTCTTCACAGTAACAACAACTGCAGCATCTTAAGAAACACTGTCTGGTCCCTTTCCTCTTGGAAGATCAACAGTTCCAGATTCCACAATAGTTAAGTCCAGTGCCTCAGTGACCTTACAGAAGAGAGATGGTTTTAAGACTTGAAGGGGTAGAAGAACAGAGACCTAGAAAAGTGAGGACGGGGAATTTAGATAAAAGTTTAAGTTCCTATGACATACCATGGTGTAGAATAGTATACACAAGAAAATTCAAGATCACCTGTTCTTATTTTTTAAAATGTATTAAATTACAGATGACGTTATCTTTCTGCTTCACTAAATTGCTGGTGACATAGTATGCAATCACACCTGTTTGCATATTATGTCTAGTATTTTCAACCCAAGTTGGCTCATGTGCCAAAAAAAAAAAAAGTTTGCAGTTGATAGGGCCTGTGCAAATCTAGAAAACGAGGATTTTGAACAAGCTCTGAGTTGAAAAGGAGTTTTGCTACTAAGTAGGAAGTTATGACAAGATCAGCATCAAAGATGGCTCAGAAAATGATAAGGCAACCGTGAGAAACATCAGCTGTACTTGTCTTCTAGAGGTGTTTGATTACACAGCATGTACCATCTCGGCTGGTCCTTTGCTATAACTGAGAAATGAGTGGGTGATATGTTCCAATGGCTGGTCGAAGGACCAGAGGCACAGTTTCAGGTAAAGTGCAGTACCAGGATAGAGGCATGTGGGCAGAACCAGAAGCTTGGTGTCCAAAAAAATGTCCTCAATGCTTACCAGTAAATGGGGCTGCCTAAATCTTAAGCTTGTTGTTCCCCCACAGACTCTAGTAGAAACAGTCTAAGGATTCACACAGGAAGTGTAGACTGCAGAGAGACTATGGTTAAGTCACAAAAAGGACCATTTTCTGTTTTATTCTGGAGGGGATGGAGGGGGGGAGATGGTAGTATTCAGTCAAACAGGTATCTCGAGGAAAAACTAACTTCTGCCTTTCACTTGCATATAAATATAATAAACTCATCACTCACAGATTAACTTCACACTGGTCTGTCCAGCCACTGGTTATTACTATGGCCTTCTGGATAAACACAGCCATGTAAAATATCTCCTGACAAAAGCAAAAGTTTGTACAGACAACAGAATTACAATAGTGACTTTCAGTCTGGGATTACTATCCAAAATCATTTGGTTTGGGGATCAGGGGATCATGTTTATCTTTTATTCCCCCATGGGGAAAATAAGTCCTTCAAAGAAAGGAAGAACGATATGGCACATTGAAAGATTTGAAATTAACTTTTTAAAGTTATTTTGCTTCCAAACTTTGCACTACCTTTTGGTAGTGGTTCACTAAGCGAGGAATGGGGAATGGCTGGTGGGCGAGTATTTGCTCGTTACCACTCACTGCTCTGGGAGATGGAGGGCCCAGTACATCATCCCAGGCAAATGAAAAATCACCCTGCTAAGAAAGGACTAGGCTCCTGCCACCTATTTCACACAGAGCACAAGGAAGGAAGAGGCTGTGCACCTATCTACTAAAGGAAGGATAAAGCTAAGAAGATGCATCCTAGAAAGCTTTTACCCTTTCTCACTTAAACAAACAAACAAACAAACAAAAAACACTCAACTTTGCCCCAACTAAAATGTTCTGTTATATTTTGTGGAGAGTAAGTTTTCACTTTTCCATAAAATAGCTAATGTTAGAGGCATGAGCAAGGCAAATAACTTATCTATTATAAAACACTTTAAGAATTCTGTTATTAAGAAGCATGATTTTTAAAATTTTCATTTCATTTCAACAAAACTGATACGTGACTGGAAACCACTGTAAAAGAACAGCCCCTCCCTGCTCCTCCATTGCCACAGTTCTAATATGTTCATCTTACAAAGCATGATCACTATGGAATTCTAATTCAATTAGAAAAAAGGTACAATGTCTGGTATCTCAAATCTTACAATAAAATAAAAAAATACATTTCCTGAAGTGGTATAAAACATATCAAATCAACCTACATGTGTATTTTTAAAATGACATAAAAAATGGACTCATTTATGACTTAACATAAAATTTATACATGAACAGAAATGAAATAAAAATTGAAATATCAGAAGATATTTTATATTTGGAAACATTAGAAGGTCTTTTTTTTCAACAATTTAAAGGGAGTAAGCACTTTCTATAAGTGCTTCTTTATTATAAATGCTAAAATAAATAATTTAATCAATAACTTTGGCTTATACTTTAGAGATTCTTTTTAAAAATTCAACAAAATTATTTGTGGAAACATTTTACTTTCTCTAGTCACGCATACAAAAGTCAGGAAGAACAGCAACAAATTTACTTTCATAAAAAGAGACTGTGTTCTGCCATCTTTAAGCTAAAATTAAAGCCAGATATCACTGAATGACTCAAAAATGATGCAGCTTCAATGTTTTAATATTGCTAGTACATTTATATTCTCTTGTTTTTAAATAAAAAAGAAAAATGTGCTTTAAAAATAGGGTAAAAAAAAAACCCTTCCAGAATAGGGTCCATAATGGAAATGATCTTAACATATATTGAGAGGTAAGTAATCAGAGCTTTCTATATGCAGGCGTCCAATTGCTAGCCATTGATCATACTGTTCTTCAAGGGGTCAGACAAGCTTTACTTCAGCATAGAGACTCTGTTGGGACCAAAGTGTTATAATCTTGAAATGAAAGCTCAGAGATAGGTAAACATTACCTCTGAGTAGCAGGGGAAAACAATGCAAAGTTATCTGAAATGATCAGGCTGAGTCCTTTGCATTGCAGTATTCCAGCTGAAAATGGTGGGTGACTGAGCTTCTTCTTAGTCTGTTACCTCCAGCTTGTTACCCAATTATACCTAGATGCCCACATTCTTCAGAACAAACCTGTGTGCGGTCATAAGTTTGTGTACATGTGTATGAGACAAGTGTCAAAGACTAAATAAAAATTGCCAACTGCACTGGAAAACACCCTTTCTGAAATTGGCAGATTGGACCTTTCAAATAAGCACAAAGAAAAACTTGAATGCTAAAGCCTAACAGTCAGTTAAGAAAACAAAACAAGTCTCAATATCCCTTTTTCCCCACAGTAAATAATTTTAACTACTGTTTATTTTTTGTCTTATTTGACTTCCTGATAAAGTCCTCCTCTGCCTTCCTCTGGCATGGGGATGGGGATCTAAATTGGCTGGTTTGCGTTTTGTGACTCCAGAAGGCTGCTTTTCTGTGGACAGCAGCAACAGAGAGGACAGTTTGGCTAGAACAGTTAAAGAGGCACAGATGACTCCGTTGCTGAGTCTTTAAAAGAGGTATTCACAGGAGATAACCGCTCTGACCAAGCCTACAGAGGGTCTTACAGAAGAGGGCAATGCTGGGCCTGGAGTTCACTTTATTGACAGTGCAGACGATCTTGGGCACCGCCTCCCTCCTCTGACCCCATATCATTCCATTTTTGGCAGAATATAACTACTAAAAGCAAAAAGTAATGAGGCTAAGAATATGAATGAGTTATAGAGTTATTTTCTTAGTGTTGCTGCCCCCTGTTTTTCTCCCCCAAAATGGAAAATGAGTGTTGGTGTGGGTGTGTACACATACACATAAAGGAGCCATTGTGATTGCATTAAGAACTTGGCTGCAAACTTCAAGGGTGGTAGTTCAAATCCACCAATTGCTCTATGAGAGAAAAATGAAGCCATCTACTTCAATAAAGATTACAGCCTTGGAAATTCTACAGGAGAATTCTACTCTGTTCTACAGGGTCACTATGAATTGGAACTGACTCAATGGAAATTGGCTGGCTGAAAAATAGATAACTTTACATTTACAGGGAGGGATTTAAAACCCAAATATCAAATTTTTCTATACTTCACCAGGCCTTAGATCACAATTTCCCATTTTTAGATGGCAAGGCTATTTTCAAATGACAAGCTTACACATTAAAATCTATGTCTATGTACAGACACACACATATAACATTATACAGACATATATTAAGACTATGATTTTGAAGCACCATTTCACATTTACCATCAGGAAAAAATGATGAACAAATTATTCTTATGAATCTATTATGGATAATAATGCAATATATACGTCCTATTTTAAGTTAAAAATATCAGTAAATTAAAACACTGACAGAATTTAAGAACCTCTCAGAAATCTTTTAAAAGGCTCAAATAAGCATGTATGAAAAACACTCTTTACTGATTAGTCCTAATGATTTAAATGAATGGAAAAAAGAAAAAATTAAGTCAAGGTCAAGTAAACAGAATGAAGAGAGAATACTGAAACAAAAATTAATTGATGAAACAATTGTTAACTGTACATATGTAATATTCCACATTCGTTTCTCCTTATAGCCTGAAGCAAAATGGGGGGAAAATTACATACTTTACTTTTTAGCTTTCTATTTTTAAGGCTAATTCTCTAAGGAAGACCTTTGCTTTAAAAAAACTCTTGATATAGTGAAGAATATCACCACCCCTAATGTGAAAAACAAGACATGAAATCACATAACTTCTAAATTGCTATAATCAAAAATATCAAAGTAAACCAAACCTTGGGAACACAGGTTAATTACATATAAATTATTTCTTTGTTAAGGAGCCGTGGTGGAACAGGGGGTAAGAACTTGGCGTTATCTGAAAAGTCAGCTGCTTGATCCCACCAGCCACTCCCCAGGAGAAAGATGTGGCTGTGGGCTTCAGTAAAGAGTTAGTCTTAGACATACATCCTATGGCACTGTTCTACTGACAGAGGTGCTGTGAGTCACAATCAACTCAGCGACAATGGGTTTTATTTGGTTTGTTAACTGCTTGACTTTAACTATGAATATTCAATTCAAAGCATCTATTCAAAACCTGCCATGTGTAAGAAAGCAATTTGTATGCTGGCATTTGTCATGATTTGGATGTGAACTATTCTGTTATACTGTTTTGTCTACAATTGGGATTACAACTCAACTACTGAATTTCAGTTTTAACCACCTGTTTAGATTCTTCCCAATCACCTAGCACACACCAAGAAGCTCTCCCCCACTCCCTACTTGATTTAAATTAAGGGAATAAAGGATTATAAATCAAATACTGATTGTTAATCTGCCTAGAAATTTTAAAAGCCTAACTTGGAGTTTAAAATGAAAGGATTCTTTGACAATCCAGGATTTTTATCATCTGACATGGCTTCCCTATCTTAAGGTAACTGAAAATTGATTATGCAAACACAGATATACATAAAATCTCACTCTTCATGTCCATGTATTTGTGCATGCACACACAAACACACGTGTACTCTCACTCATGACACTTAGTCTATTAATATTTAAACAGCAGAGCTGCAATCATGACCTAAAATATGGCTTATGTTGTGGGCAGGTCTGTTTGAGGACTGCTTGGAAGAGTCGGAGGTGGAGGAGTTTGCTATTGTAAGCAAAGGGGACATTGCTGAGCCATCGGGAAGGGCTGTAGCTATTTCTGGAAACAAAGATGTCATATTAAAATTGGATAAGTGAGAGTTGGCCATATGCATTGGTGGCATATCTGGGAGAAGGGGGAAACTGGGCTGAGCAAAACCAACTGGTCTAGGAGGGGATAAAATGGATCCAAATCGGTTATTTAAACTTCCACTGTTTACCTTCTCTGTGCTAGGATTTGAGAACATTTGATTAGAAAAATAGGGGATTGAAATATCATTAGACAGTGGAGGATGAGCAGGAGAATATGGGGGATAGAAAGAAGGGAGAGTATTTTGAGGATCTACTGGGATGAGGGCTGGAGTTCGAGTAGCACTGGGCTGAGTGACCTGTGGAATGAAAGAAGTGTTAGCATTTATTGGTGGGTTCATGCCACCCTCGGGAATAAAAGGGAAACCAAAATTTTGCGACAGGGTATGCTGGTCAGGAGCTGAGTTGTCACTAGGTACTTGTGGGCTATCTGGCATAAAGC
>NW_006399782.1:22185039-22200007 GCF_000299155.1 Elephantulus edwardii | reverse complement strand
AACATATGTCGTTTGCCTTCAATAATTCAATATAGCGGCCGTTTTCTTTTTGGATTTCTTCCAGTTGCTTCCGTAGCTTTTTTATTTCTTCAGCTGTAACAGTGGAGGGAAAAAATATTAATGAATGTCAATATTAATATACAATAACCCTATATGGAATTGTGTATTAAACTACTGGATTTTATCAATAGAGTACCTTCAAATCTTTTCCAATACATGTCTTTTCTTCTTTTTAGAAGGTAAATCAAACCCCTATCCTGTCTTAAAATACAGTAAATAAATCTGTGAGGACCAGGACTCAAAAGGGATACCACCTTGTTTTTCTGGGTTTTGCAAATTTACTGCCTTTGACAAAGTGCAGGGGTTTTTGTGGCTTTTGTTGTTGTTGTTTTTGGCTCCCCTTCCACCCCAAGGTGAAATTTTAATATTTTTCTGCTACTCCTTTCAATTTTCTCCTCTGGCAGGTTTCTACCGTGACATTTGCAAGTTTTATTACACACACACACACACACACACACACACACACACACACACACATGTCTTTATAGTTCAATAACTGAAATACTATTCAAGATATTACAAAGTTTAGAGTTACCAACTCAGAACTATTTTTAAAAAGAATGGAGTAACGCATATTAAGTAACGAGCCAGAAATACAATACTAAATATCAACGAAATATTTACAATACATCAATTACTGGTAATGGTAATAGGTAGTCTCTACAAGGTTTTAAATTCATTTTTGTTAGGACAGGCTTTGGTGGTGGTATTTGACGTCTTATGAGGAATGGCATCCACTTCCTCAACAACATGCCTCTGGAGACTCTATGAACTTTGATAAATGACAATAGTTATAGAAAGGCTTCAGGCATTTTTTTCATAGGGTTGTGCTCAACTCAACTGAAATCAACAACAACAACAACATGATGGACCCATATGTCCCCATCTCCTCCTTTGCCATAACTGGGTAGGCATTCCACTCAACAAACGCAGTTGATTCTCAAACCCAGAGCCTTTTGAGGTACTTAAAGGAAAGTTCCATTCAAATAAGGATGGGCTGTGATTACCTTGCTTAGATATTTAAACTGACACAGAAGATGTCAGTGTGTCACAGATAATCTAAAGAATTAACTCTACAAACAAATAATATTGCTACCACTTACTGCATTATCTAGGGAGCTTTGGTGGCCAAGTGGCAAGAACCTATACTGCAATCCCGAAGGCACATGGTTCAAGTCCATTAGCTGCTTTGTGGGAGAAGTATAAGCAATCTCCTCCCATGTAATTAGTGGACTCTTAACATCTGCTGGAGGGTCAGCTATGATTCTTACTCAATGGTACACAATAATAACACTGCACTGCATTGTCTATTATAATAATAATGATGAACAGCAGCTAATCACAATCAAGCATTTACTAGGTGCTATGCTTAAGTGTAAGTTGTTTATAAACAATTCAAAAACTCTGAATCTGCAAAAGAATCATGAGGTGAACATTACTTATCATCATCACCAACTTTAGAGTTGAGAAATCAGCTCACAGTAGTTATATAAAGTCAGTGAAGTAGATGCTATAATTATTCTCCTTTTTAGATAGGCACACAGACTTGGAGAGGCTAATTAGCCAAAGGGTATCAAGTGAGCAAGTGAAACTGAAACTCAAAGCCAGGTGGTCAAACTCCAAAGCTCACGGCTTTGGTCACTGTGCGGGACAGCTGTGTGCGCAGACAGTATGCAGAAGCTGCTAGGAGAAAGACAACGACAGAACAGATGCAAAAAAAAAGAACCAGAGAAACGATGGAGTCAGAGATGACATCACAGCATGATTGAAGCTGCCTCTTGTGCTGCCTTCAACTCCTGATCTAGCGGTTTAGCTCTTATCTTTTCAATAGTTTCCATTTTCCCGTCTTGACCTCTGTGATTTGAAATCAATGGAGTTCTTCTTAGAACATTCCAAGCATCATTCTGGCCTTATTGCCCCTTTTTTGAGATTACTTCTAAGTAGTCCAACTGAACTCAACACGATGCTGTCCAGTTGAAATCCACTCAGAGCCGACCCTCCCCTGGGTTTCCATGGCTGCAATTCACATGAGAGGAGAGATGGCGCAGCTGTCTCCCACGCAGCCACTGGCAGAGTCCAATCACCTGAAAGGTCTAGCTTTCAAGTTAGCAGCACAACTCTCTATGGACTATGCCATCAAAGTTCCTTCCAAATAGCTGGCAAGAGTACACCATGTATGTTTGCTGAGAGCATCTATCAGATACAAAAAATGAAGCCCATAACATAAGAGCAGGTGAGCTTTAGTCCAACTAAAAATAAACAAGGAGTATTCTGATGCTGACCTTCTAGATCTGCCTTTCAATATCCTTCCGATCCACTACAATACACACAGCCAGCACTCACCTTTACCTTGGCACATTCTGTCCTTGTTTCTTTGTTTTTATGGTAGTCTATTTTTTTTCATTGTTACTGTCAATTTTATTATTGTTTATTTATAACTCCCATTTGCCATTATAATAAAAGCATATTCAGTGCAATATACAAGAATTATATGATAAAAGGCATTCTCTCATATGACAGTTAAAACTAACCATCACGTAAAACACATTTAAGAAGTTGATGGTAACTTTTACTTTTTAAAAAATAATTTATACACATTTTATTTAATAACATTAAGTAATAATAAAGTTAATTAGAAATGTCCAATCAATGTGTTATTGGATATTGTCTTTCCCTTCAACAAATTTATCTATTGTTTTTTTCCTTAGGTTTGTTTGTTGTTGTTTTTAAATTTTAGGGATTTTTTTAGTAAAGGTTTTATAAATCACTGTAATTTTTCATATAGTAATTCATAATTTTTTTTCATTTTACAACATTACTATCACTGATTAATATTATTCATTTATTACAGTGTTTAATCAACATCTTAAAGTGTAGGATTCAAAACTGGTTGGCCAAGCATCCGAATTACCAATGATTAAGTTCTTACCTATGAGTACTACAGCTCTCATGCTTAAGGACAAATAGTCTGATAACTTTTTAAAAACAGTTTGTAAGTTTAAGATTTATAATATTATTCACAGAATCCTTGGCATTCGCTGTACTAGGTTTCTACTGCTCAGAATTTTGAAGATCATGTTGTCTCTCTTGTAGGCCCAAAGGCTATTTTGAGTTCTCCAGGCTCTGGTGGAATTTCAGGTATTAAAATTCAGATATTAGCAGGTCAGACTTGTAGTACCTATGTATTGCTTTAGCCCCTAAGCACATGGCCAGGAGGCTGGCCACAAACATTTTCTTTGTTTTAAAAAAAAATCTATTTATTATTTTTTATTTTATTATTATTATTGTGTGTGTACTGCCAAATTGGATCTGACTGGTACAGGAGATTGTCCCTCCGTCTCCAGCAGAGCATCTGATGGATTTGAATGGTGTGCCTCTGGGATTGCAGTGCAGCTTTGTGCCACTAGGCCACCAGAGCTCCCTACCAAGCCACCAACTACCATGGTCAGCAAGCACTCTAGGTAGTAATTTGGTAAGCTAGTAGAAATGTAAAGGAGCCTACTGAACTGTGTAGAAAATTCTATTTCTTTTAGGGGCATCATTAAAGGGCGATTCAAACCCTGAGCTTCACACTTCACTAGAGGTTTGCTTCTTTTACATGAGATTTTCTTCTTCTACATGAGATTTCTTCTACACTAGAGATTTTCTTCTTCTGCTCCAAGGAGCAGCATAGTTTCACCTTCTCCAGGGTGAACTTGTTTGCTCTCCTAGCAGTTCATGGTATATTCAATACTCTTCTCCAGCACCACAGATCAAAGGCATCAATTCTCCTTCTATCATCCCTAATAATTGCCCAGTTTTCTGATTCATAGCAAGTAATTGCAAAGACCCTGGCCTATATCAGACTCTTTTTCATCTCCAGACTGACATGATTGTTCTTCAGTACTTTGAAGAGGTCTCTGACAGCAGACTTTCCCAATGTAATTCATCTTTTAATTTCCTGGCTGCCAGTAACAAGAGTGTTGATTGTAGAACCAAGCAAATTAAAGCTGTGGACAATCTCAATCTCTTCACCATCTATCATGCTGCTGCCAATTGGCCCAGTGGTAAGAATCTTTGTTTTCTTGATGCTGAGCTTCAATCCATATTGAAGGCTGCAGTCCTTGACCTTCTGCAGCAAGTACTTAGGTCCTTCTCAGTTGTGTTATCTGCATAGTGCAGATTGTTGATGAGTCTTACCTCCAATCCTGATGCCACATTTATCCTCATAGAGCCCAGCCTCCCAGAAAAGATATGGTGATAGGACACATCCTTGGCGCACACCATTCCCAATTTTGAACCATGCAGTATTTCCTTGCTCTGTTCTGATGACTGCCTCTTGGTCCAAGTATAGGTTTTGCACAAACACCATCAAGTGTTCTGGGATCCCCATTCTTCTCAGAGTCAGCCACAGTTTATTGTGATCTACACAGTCAAATGCCTTTGCATAGTCAATGAAACACATATAGACATTCCTCTGGTACTCTCTGCTTTCAGTCAAGATTCATCTAACATTAGTTATAATATCCCTAGTACCATGCCTCTGCTCCTTGGAGGCAAGGATTGTAAAGCTTCATCTGACATACTTTGGACATGTTTCAAGGAGGGACCAGTCCTTGGGGAGGGACGTCATACTTGGAAGGGTGAAGGGACAGCGCAGGAGAGGAAGACCCTCGATAAGATGGATTGATTCAGTGACTGGGATAATGGGAGTAGGTGTATCAGAGACAGTAAGATTAGCACAATATAGAGCAGAGTTTAGGGCTGCTGTACATAGGGTTGGTAGGAGTCGCAGGTGACTCAACAGCACATAACAACAACAACAACACATGGAATAAGCAAACCTTCTCTCCAATGCTGATCGAAAAACAACATTTGCCAATATAGAAAAGTCACTTCTATTTAAAAACTAAATATCATTAAATGACCAAGAAGCCAGATACACATATTGCATGTGTTGAAAACAGTGATGAAATGATTGTTTTGGCTTTTGAATTAATTCACAGAGTAAAGTCTTGGCACAATTATACCACTCATCTTGTTTTTTAAGCTGCACTTAAAAACTCTCCCCTATATTGTCTTCTGGCATTCCCCTAGTGAGAAGATCCAACTGGACCAAAGGAGATCCAGGATTATTAGTATCATACATGATTTAAACACAATGCACAAAGTCAGAAATCAAAATCATACATACTTGAAAAATAAGAATTGCTTATAGAAAGGGGGGAGAGCTAAATTAAAATAAATTATTTTAAACATCATCTTTCCAAACCTATAGAATGCAAGGTCTTAATATTATTTTTTGGTAAAGATACTATTGTGTTCTAAGATTTATGTAAGTTGAATTGTGACTAAAGGCCTAATTTGGTTTTTTGTAGATTTAAGAAGTAAATCTTAAAATCTTTACCTTGTTCATTGTTTCCTCCATTAAGCAAGAGTTCATCATTTTGCCTTTTCAATTCTGTTATGTATTTAAAGGCTTGGTCCAGAATCATATTCTTGCTCTGTTAAGGAAAATTAACCATTTAAAAGTTTTACTGAAGGGTAAGAACTTGTCAGAAGAGATTTAAATAAAGGAGAAGAGGGAAGTTTGTATTTGATTTTGTCTGTATCCTATGTCAGATATATCTTTCAAAATTTAGAATAGGCAACATATACAAAAGCTTTAACCACTTATTTTTCATTTATTAAAATTTATTAAACTAAATATTTATTTAGTATCTAGAAAGAGCCAAGCTATGTTCTAGTAATACAGGCAGTGTTATGACACAACAGTAATAAAATAGAGAGAAAGCTTGATCTCGTGAAGAAAATAGACATACATATGTATTATGTTTGACTGTTCGAAACTGTCAACAGCTTCATCTTGCTTGGATTCACAATTAACACTCTTAGTACCAATAGTCAGGAAATAAGGAGACACACTGCTCTGGGCCAATCGTCAGTTAGAGACTGCTCCAAATTACTGATGAGCAATGATGTCAGTTTAAGGACTAAGGTGTGTCTGATCCAGTCTTTCGGATTACTTGCTATGCATCCGAAGGCTGGACAATGAATAAGGATGACAGAAGAAGAACTGATGCCTTTGAGCTGTGGTGTTGGAGCAGAGCACAGACCATCCCATGGACAGCGAAAGGAACAAATAAATATGCCTTGAAGAGGGTGCAGGCAGAGTCCTCTTTAGAGGCAAGAATGATGAGGCTTCACCTCACATACTTTGGGCATGCTGCTAGGAGGGCTATTCCTTGGAGAAGGACATCATGCTAGGAGGTCAGAAAGTTAATTAAGAATAGGAAGACCCTCAACCAGGTGGACTGTTGCAGTGACTGCTGCAATGGGCTCTTATGTGTCAGGAAGTGTAAAGACGGCACAGGATAGAACAGGATTTAGATCTATTGTTCATAGGGTCACTATGAGTCATACTCGACTCGATGGCACCTAACAATAATAATATTTTACTACGCAGAACACTGCACTAAGGGACTTCTGGTTGTTGTTGTTGCTGTTGTTGTTATTATTGTTAAGTGCTGTCGAGTCGCAGGTGACTCATAGCGACCCTATGAAGGAGTTCTCAATACTTGGGTGCCTTTCATCCTCTCTCCAGGTTCATAGGGTTTCCAGAGGCAAGCTATTATGGAAGTGGATGCCACTCCTCCTTCCAAGCTTGTCTCTATGGCTAGAGCAAGAGACTTCTAGTAGTAAAAGAAAAATTAAAGATAAGTATGGATGGTCCAAAAACAATTCATTGGGCTTATGCACAATATGTACGTAGACCAAGAGACAGATTTTCAAACAGAACAAGAGAATAGTGCTTGGCTTAAAATTAGGAAAGCTTTGTATCCTTTCACGACTCTTATTCAATCTGTGTGCTAGGCAAATATTCCAAGAAGCTGGACTATATAAAGAAGAGAATGGCATTAGGGTTGTTGGAGGATTCATTAATGATATTCACTACACAGATGACACAATCCTGCAGGCTGAAGTGAAAAGGACTTGAAGTATTTATTGATGAAGAACAAAAACTACAGTTTTCAGTATGGATTACATCTCAATGCAGAGAGGGAAAAATGCTGATAATTAGACCAATAAGCAATATCATGAGGGAGTTCTGGTGGCCTAGTGGCAAGAAGCTGTGCTGCCGTCCTTAACACCTGTTGTTCAAATCCACCAGGTGCTCTGCAGGAGAAAAATAGGTAAGCAATCTCCTGCCGTGTGATTAACTGCCTCTGAAAACCCACCAGAGGGTCAACTATGGGTCAGTTCCAACTCGATGGTAAATAACAACAACAAGCAAAATCATGACAACTGGAGAAAAGACTGAAAAACAGTCAATGATTTAACTTTACTAGGATTCACAATCAACAACCATGGAAATTGTAATCAAAGATATCAAACAACATATTCAAAAGACCTCCTCAGAGTGTTCAAAAGCAAAGTTGTCACTTTCAGGTCTATGATGTTAAGTTGTAGTATATTCCAACACTTCATATACATACAAAAACATGTATAAAAATGTATAAAAACATGGATAATGAGGATAGAAGAAGAATTGATGCCTTTGAAATATATTGCTGGTGAAAAAATATAGAATATGCACCAAGGACTTCAGAAGAATGAATAAATCTGTCTTGGATGACGTAAAGCCACAACACGTCCTAGAAGCAAGGATAGTGAGATTCTACCTCACATACTTTGGAAAGTTATTGAGAATGGCCAGCCTTTGCAGAAGGACATCATGATTGTTAGAGTAGAAGGCCATCAAAAAAGAGGAAGATCTCAATTAGATAGAGTGGTTTTGAGGCTGCAACAACTGGCCCAAATATAGCTGTGATGTAGGGGAACGACACAGATGAGGCAGTGTGTTAGCCTGTTGTGTGCAGGGTCACTATGTGTAAGAGTGAGCTCCAGAGATGGGGAGGACGACACGGTGAGGCAGTGCTTTAGCCTGTTGTGCGCAGGGTCACTATGTGTAAGAGCGAGCTCCAGGGATGGGGAGGATGATACCATGAGGCAGTGCTTTAGCCTGTTGTGCGCAGGGTCACTATGTGTCAGAGCGAGCTCCAGGGATGGGGAGGACGACACGGTGAGGCAGTGCTTTAGCCTGTTGTGCGCAGGGTCACTATGTGTAAGAGCGAGCTCCAGGGTGCCAATTAAAAATAACAACATGCAGAAAATAATGAGGCAGTTATAAGTACAAAAAAAATAGATATAAACAAACATGTGAAATCAATAAATACTATTAAGTAATTTTATTTAGTAATATTATTAAATAATAATATACTACTTAGCTCAACAGTGAAAAGTATTTATATAATTTTACTAATACTAGATATTTATATTTAGTATTTTAATCAATTTAACCAAAAGTTGTGAAGGAATTCTATTAGGAAGATTAGAGGAGGCAGAGCCAAAGGGAAAGCATAATGGATATCACAGATAATATCTAAAAGGAAAAATCAAGATAAGGAATATAAGCATGATGCAGTAAGGCTGGGAGGCAGGCAGGTAGGAGAGTAATGTTTATTGTTTTAAGCTTTTCAGTGCTGTTTGTTACATAGGCTAAGGGCACTAGTGGTGAAGTGATTAAAGAATTCAGCTGTTAACCAAAAGGCCAATGGTTCAAACCCACTGGATATACATATACAGAAGCATATGCATTAATTTCTTCATCTAGTAATTAAATTACAATTAATGAACAAATGGCAAGGCTACCTCAAATTATGATATTTTATTATAATGGAATATCATATAAGCATTAAAGGAAGGAAATCATTATAGGAAAGATATCTACTTGTGAGTTGGGAAAAAATTCTATTTATATAAAGCAATGTCTAGAGACATATGATGACATTTTAACAACAGCTATGTCCTAGGAGTGAAACTTCAATTTCTTTTTTATAAACTGTTTTTATACATTACATATAGCTTTACTTTTTTGTTCTGTTTCATTGAGCACATTTTATCCACATTAATAGAAGAAATAAAAAGTTAACTTTATTAAGGAAAACTGTCATGCTTCAAGACTTCAAGTACTAGCAATGCCTGATAGGACATGGAGAATAAAATAAAAATCTTTGAAAGATTCTAGTTAAGAACGTAAAGATATTAATAAACATAAACAGGCAGAACAATAATAAAAGAGATGGTCTAGTAAATAGAAGGGCACACATATAAACACAATCATGAGACTAATGCAATTGTAAAGTTGGAGTTCTCAGAAGGGGACAACCCCAACAGGTTTCTGCAGAATATTTTCCAGTTCTGTTTTACGTGGCTGCTGAGGCCTGACATTCCCATCAAGGAGGAGATTCTAGACGAGGTCATGTTGCAGCATTTCTGAGTGGCCTGCTGCAGGAGTTAATCAAGGAAAGAGCTGATAATTGCAAAGATCTGAAGGAGTTACTAAGAAAATGCTAAAAGATTCAAGACCCAGACTCTTCTCAAACGGAACTGGAGTCAATAGACACAGAGAAGAATCAGACGCAGGACGATTTCCATTCTGCTGCTGTTGAGGTGTGTGCTGTCGAATCAGCTATGACTTGCAGTCAACCCTATGAACCAAAGGTTGGAACCTTTCCTTACCCTGCTCAAAGCTCATTGTTGCAGTCACTATGTGAATCCGTCACTTTAAAAGCCTTCTTTTGTTCAGTTTTATGTTTATAAAAAATGCCTTTGCAATCTGAGAGAAATATGAAAATGTAACTTACAGAGTCTACAAATTCTAGGGAACAAAAAGAATTACTCAAAGTGCAGAAATAGATGATTTATGGAATTATCTGTTTACAAGCAATGAGTGAAAATATGGCTTCTTACCTGCTTGAGGGCAGGGGAACATGGAATCAGCTCTCCAATTCTGTTTATCCCAGCATTGATTTTCTTCTTTCGATGCCTCTCCACTAGACAGGAAAGAAAATGCATTTACTAATTTTATAATAAAGATGTTATAGTGTCTCATTCTTCCTGGATCAAGAAATCCCTAAGAAAAGTCTATCAAGCTATATCCACTGAAAAAAGTATAAAAAATAAATCAAATTTCTAAGGATGCCATGCTTTACGTTGTGTTACTGATATTCACATAAGTAGCATTTTTATTAGAATTATAAAGAATTTTATATATAGTATTTAAATTTAAATAATAAACAAATTGCTAATATTACAACTGGGCTATCTTAGGGAGCTCTGGTGGCCTACTGTCAAGAAGTTGCACTGCAATCCCAAGAGGTACATGGTTGGAATCCACCAGATGCTCTGCTGGAGAAGGAGGGGCAATCTCCTGTACCAGTCAGATCCAATTTGATGCATACACACACACAAAAAAATAATAAAATAAAAATTTTAAAAAGTAGGAAAAAAAAAACTCAGAAAAAACAATTGGGTTATCTTTTTAGTTCAAGTAAATGCTAGAGATTTTAGTGATGACTGAAGGAACCTTGGTGGCAATAATGCATTATAAGCTGGTTGTTAACCAAAAGAATAAGAGTTTAAATCCCCTAGCCACTTTGTAGGAAAAAGATGGACAATCCCCTCTCAAAAAGATAAACAACTGTCTCAGAAACCCAAAAGAATGAAGGCATGAGTTTGGAATGACCTGGCAGTATTATATTTTTTTCTGGTAGTTTTAAATGATGAAAGAATCTCAAGAAACCCTAACAAGCTTGTTATAGTTAGCTGACATCAAGTTGATTCCGACTCTTGGCAACCTCATTTGCGCACAGTAGGACTACTCCATGGTGTTTTCAAGCCTGTGATCTTTGGAAAGCAGATTGCTAAGCCTTTCTTTCTAGATGCCTCTAGGCTTGACTTGCCAGATTGTTGGTTAACAGTCAAGCACAAAACCAGTGAGGTACCTAAGAATGGACTCAAAGTGCCAACCTTTGTGCCACTCAAGGACTAAGAGAGTAAGACATTATTAGGAAGCTATCTCTTCGTGGAAAATTGGCTTATTAGATCTTTCTTGATTGATTGAAGAACCTCAAGACCAGAGGGCCCTTTCGGAAAAGAAACTGTTATTCATTCTACTTAAAACAGCTAAGAAATGGCATTTGTTGGTTTGATTTTTCCCCCCCTATGGGATCTGGCTATCTACTTTAGCGATATAGGATCTTTCCCATCTAAGAAACTGGTTAAGGGACATCTTCTTACAAAACTGAGAAGTGCTACTGTGTATGTGCTAAGACTTTAAAATCTGTATGGAAAAATGGAAAGGATACAAGAAATTTCCACAAGACACTGTAAGTAATGAACATTATTAGTATTGGGTACATTTTGTTAAAAAATTTATGAAACATTCCTGTCCCATAGAGGATTCTTGTATTTCTAAGATGATAAATATTAAGGATGTACTAGAATATTCAGTATATTAATGGATTACTTTACAATAGATACATATCTCCTCTTAAGATAGCAGTAGATATTCCTTTTTATTCCAGTGAGCCTGGCTCAGGACAGGGCAGGCTTCAGAGTACAAAGGGTCACTGGCAACTTGACGGCACTTAACAACAACAATAACAGTATTACAGCTCTAGTGGCCTAGTGTTAAGAAGCTGCACTGCAATCCTGAAGACATGTGGTTCAAATCCACCATCTGCTCTGTGGGAGAGAGATGGGCAATCTCCTCTCATGTGACTGCCTCTGAAAACCCACCAGAGTGTCAGCCCTGAGTTGGTTCCCACTTGACGGTACACAACAACATTATTCTTTAAGTTGCTGTCAGGCATATTTAAAGTACCACCTGCTAAGTAATTTCAATAAAAAGATTTTATCACATAGCAAAAAAAGGGGGGTAAGCCTTACTCTACATGGTAAAAAAAGGCAAAGCAAAATATAAGGGTACCTTCTCTGTGAGTTCCCTAATATTAGATACACAGGCATAGATTTATAATATGTTTGAGTAAAAAAAAATTAATCATATTTTTTTGCTACAACAGTAAATGAGGTTTCAAAGGCATTAAATTCTCATTTTGAGAGGACCTTGGTTTCTCACCAGTGTAATACATGTTTCCAAAGACAAAACTTTCCTTAAGGACCTTCTACTGAGAGTGGCAAGACTCTCAGGGAAAGTAAGCTATCTCTTATAGAATAATAGAGGGGGGTTTTTCTCACTGCTGACTGTAGCCATTGATGGGAAAATCCAAAGTTACACAATGAAGCCACTTGTATAGCAATGCAGTACTAATAAAAAAAAGAAAGAAATGCAGTATTAATCCTGATTTTTAGTCTGAGAAAAAATAAAATGCTTATTTTCTACATTCTTCCCATAATTGAGGACTCCAGTACTTAATTTTAAACTCTTCACATTTGCAAGTTCCCTTTATGATCCACAGACCTTAACCTCAACTCTTCCACGTTCCCCTAGCAGCCAGCCACTTTCAGAGTTCCTGCAGAGAAGTATGTTGTTGTGCTGTTATGTGCTGCTGAGTCAACTATGATTCACAGTGACTTAGGGACAATGTCTCTGAACATTGCCCTCTCCTGAGCCAACCTCTCTATATCTGACACAATTGCCCCCCTTGTCACAGTCACTGTGCAAATCCATCTCATCCAAGGTCTTCCACTCTTGCACTAATCTACTATCCTTCCAACCATAATGTCCCTTTCAAGGACTGTTCCACCCTGGCAACATGCTCATGTATGCAAGATGGAGTTTCAAAGCCGATGCCTCCAAGGAGCAACCTGTTTTCACCCTCTCCAGAAAAGACTGTTCTTTTTGCAGTTCATGGTATATTCAACACTCTTCTCCAGCACCACAGCTCAAAGGCATCAATTCTTCTTCTGTCATCGTTATTCACTGTTCAGCTCTTAGATGCACAGCAAGCAAGAAAACTACAGCTTGGATCAGGTGCACCTTAGACTTTAGAATGACATCATTGCTATTTAGGTAGGACTCTGGAGAGGCCCTTGACAGCACATTTCCCCAATATAACTTGTCTTTTGATTTCCTGACTGCTTAGTGCCAAAGGTCCAAACTTTAAAATTTTGTTGAAAATTTTCCTAAGTGGTCCAGCACTGGTCTGTCGTGATGCTGAACACTGCGCCACTGGTTTATCAAATGCCATAATGGCTACCCATGGTAGACAGTGTGTGGTGGAGTGCCCAGATTAAGACAGGCTTAGAAGCAGGACTGGTGTCCACTTCATAAACAATATGCCTTTGTAAACTCTATGAACATTAGAGAAACAATGATAGTTATGGAACAAGGTTCAGATCTTTTGTTCATAGGGTTGTATGAGTCGTGCTCAACTCAATGGTATTTAACAACAACAACAGTGCCAAAGGTATTGATCGTGGATAGGAGCAAGCTGATATTATTAACAAGTTCAGTCTTTTCTCCATCTATCATGGCACCGTCTATTGGCTCAGTGGTGAGAATCTTTGTTTTCCTGATGTGGAGATGCAATCCATATTAAAGGTTGAAGTCCTTGATCTTCTGCAGCAAGCACTTCAAGCAGGCTGTTGTCATTCCTCATAAAGTCCAGCCTCTCAAATGATCTGTTTAGTACACAGATTGAAAAGATATGAAGTAAGGATATATCCCTGATGCACTCTTGATTTTGAACTATGCAGCATTCCCTTGCTCTGGTTATACCACAGTTCCTGGTCTAAGTATAGATTTCTCAGGAGCACAATCAAGTGTTCTGGGATTCCCGTTCTTTTCAATGGTAGCCACAGTTTGTTGTGCTTCATGTAGTCAAATGCCTTTGCATAGTCGGTAAAACACAAATAGACATCCTTCTGATACTCTCTGCTTTCAGCCAAGATCCACCTGACATTAGCAAAGATACTACTAGTGTCGTGGCCTCTTCTAAACTCAGCTTGCATTTCTTTTTTTATTTTTTTTATTAATTTTTTAATGCTATATATATATATATATATGTATGTATATATATATTTACAGCATATTCTTTCCATTTAACTTTTCCCCATTCATTCATTGTTGCACATTTTCCTCCCTGCCCACCTCCCCCAGTTCATTTTCCTCTTTGAAGTAAAAAAAAATTCTTTCATTGTTATACAATCCCCCCAATACCGAGTCCACAGTCCACTTTAAAATGCATTTCTTTTTCTGTAATCTTGTCATGAAAATAATATCTAATCCTGTATTCCTTTTAAACAGTTCTCTTCCTCATGTGTTTCAATGCAGTATACATTATCTATCACCTCTTAAGTTCCACTTAACCTCGATGTCAGTCCTGTTTTACAACAGTGGCACTATGCAGTATTTGTCCTTTTGTGACTGAAATATTTCACTCCCAGCTTGCATTTCTGGTAGTTCTCTGTCAATGTCCTGCTGTAGCTATTTTTGGATAATTTTCAGGAAGATTTTGTTTGCATGCAATACTGTTCAATAATTTCCACATTCTGTTGGATCACCTTTCCTGGGAATGAGTACAAATATGGATTTCTTCCAGTCAGGTGGTCAGGTGAGACTTCCAGATTTCTTGGCACAACACGCACATCCAGGGTTGAAATGTCAATTGGTACTATTCTATTTAGAAGAAGTGTGGACTTTCTCAGTAGACAAAAAAAAAATTCAAACACACAGCCATATAGGCAGAATTAACCCTCAGCTGACCCTCCAAGAAGTATTTTGGAGGTTATCAGAGGAAATTGTGCCAGAGAAGTACTGCCATTAGGATTAGGAGAACAATTCTGTACAGATTATGCTACTGAACCACTAGCTCCAAGAGTATAGACTACAAATCAGAAGATGATAAATAAGCCACCTTCATGAGAATAAGGGGTAATTTTGTAAATTAAAAATAAGATTGAAATTATTTTCTAAAACAAATAATCCTACATTTCAAAATATTAAACTTACTATCATGCACACCTATATTTATCACGGCTTTGTTCACAATAGCAAGGAGTTGGAAACAACCTAAGTGCCCAATAACAAACGAATGGATAGAGAAGCTGTGGTATATTCACA
>NW_006399782.1:22175113-22176077 GCF_000299155.1 Elephantulus edwardii | reverse complement strand
TAGATTGATTCAGTGACTGGGATAATTGGGATGGGAGTGTCAGAGACAGTGTGATTGGCACAGGAGAGAGCGGAGTTTAGGGCTGTTGTACATAGCGACTCGACGGCACATAACAACAACAAAAACAACAACAACTATATATATATATATATATATATACACACACACACACATATACATATATACATACATATATATATATATTACTCCTTGAAAATATTTAAACAGTGTGATCAATTTTAAGAAAAATTTCGAAATACTGCATCAATAACCTGGAAGTTATTTATGATAAGGAGGAATTATTGTTTACATTAGTCAACCTAAGGGGTTCTCAAAGCACAGTCTTCGCAGATCCAAGATCGCGGTAGAGGCAGAGACAGCGTGGTGAGCTGCAGGAGCAGCGAATCACTTAAAGCAGGGCCATTATGGCCTTCCACAGACTTTGGCTTATTGATAATTGAACACTTAAAAGAGCTGATGACTGGCCCTCAGTGAAGATCGAGGCTGAACAACAGTAATTCAAGGATTCCCAAGGAGAAATGGGTGAGTCTCGTGGCTCCCAACCCCACCCCACAGAGCCCGCGCTGCATCACACAGCTGCTGCAGCTCCATGAGGCTTCCACAGCTGGAATAAATGGATTCCCTCACCCAGAATGGATGCTGGGCACCGGCCCTTCTCAAGACTGGTACAGCGAAGCCACCACACTGCCGCAAGGTGGACTTGTTTCTGGAGAGAATTCTTGGAGCCAGGATGGCGGCTGAGGGGGAAGCGGGCGACCACCAGCCGCCTGCACAAGAGGGGCCGCGCGCACACCAAGCGCCCCTGCTGTGGGGTGGGGGATGGGATGCATGCCCACCATCTGCAGGTTTGGGTTTCCTTGGACAGGACAAAGAAGATGATTACCTATAGAATGGATTGCTGAAAGTCACTGTGAGTCTGATGACCTTAACAGTGGCAGCATGC
>NW_006399782.1:22173345-22173838 GCF_000299155.1 Elephantulus edwardii | reverse complement strand
AAAAAAAAAGCACAGTCCTCAGACCACATACATCAAAACCAAGTTTTTAAAAATTATTTTCTCCTGAGGTAAAGCTTTCATACAGTAAAAAAACACATATTTTAAATATAATATTCAATGAGTTCTGACAAATGTACTCATATATGACTTACGTACATCCAACTCCTATTAAGATAAATGGGATTATCACTAGAGCAAGTTCTCTCATGTCCCTTCCCAGTCAATTCCTTCCCTTACTGCCTCAGGGGCAATAACTGGTTTTGACGTTTTTCCATAGAATTTTCTTACTGTTACATACTCTCAAGTCAAACCTGAACCATAGTTGACTCTCTAGTGGGTTTTCAGAGGCAGTAAATCATATGAGAGGAGATTGCCCATCTTTCTCCCATAGAACTTTTACAAATGTATTAATCAAAAATTGTCTCCCAGATCGATGTGGCGTCATCGTGCTCTCCCGGGCCGGGCCTAAGCCGCGCCGGGTGAGGGACGGACA
>NW_006399782.1:22165965-22173245 GCF_000299155.1 Elephantulus edwardii | reverse complement strand
TAGAATGCGACTGACATCAGGGTGGGGGTAAGACTGAGAAAAACTGGATAAATTATGCATACTGCATTGAAACAGATGAGGGAGAGAACAGTTTAAAAGCGATATATGATAGGGTATTATGGTTATCACAAGAGTCCAGAATTAAGGTTGCATAGTGGAGTGTTCTCGGGGCAGTGGTGGTGGGGGGTGGGATTGTATACTAATGAAAGAATTTTTCTTTTACTTTTCAAAGAGAAGAGCAAACTGGTGGGGAGGGGTGGGCAGGGAGAAAAGTGCAACAATGAATGAATGGAAATCCAAAATCTCTGCAAATGTCCATTAAAATGAATAAATATTTTTTTTAAAAAATTTACAATCAGTGGCAACAAGGATTTCATTTTGAAGGCTTATAAACATTTTGGTTGCTACATTGAGCTAACAAATATAACAAATTGTTTTTACCTGCATTATGTGTCTCTCGGTTTTTCTTTCTGAAACAAACAAAAATGTAGGTTAAAAAGTACCATAAAAATAATGGTAAAGCACTTTCATCACTTTATATTTTAGGAATCACAAAAATAAATTTTATCAGTAACATCAACAAGAAAGCATTTGAAGAAAAAAATTAATACATACTATGATCTTAAAATCTAACCAGATGAAACAATATAAATTCATAAGTAATAAATGTTTATATACTAAAAGTCACAGGTTGGGATATGAATCTGTCAATGAAAGCTCTAATTATCTAAAAATGTAATCTAAGAAGTTGGTAAAGTTTCAAATATATGTGCCAAATAAGTGATGTCTGATCTGCCTCCAGCATCTCATTCTCAGGGGTGGGTGTGGGTGTGGAGGAGATAATCAATAATAGAGAATAAGTACATAATCTCCATGGTGAGAAATGTAGCCCCCAATAAATAGCCCAGGGGCAGCCATTTTTAGCACTGTATATCTTAGACCATCCACACATATATTTTCTTAAAGGTTGACCTACTGAAAGCATTGATTTTTTACACTGAATTATTTAATCAGTAACAATCTGGTAAAGAGGAACTTTAATATTAGTTGAAGTTTTGGTCATGTAAATCCCACCAGAAATATTGCCTCCAAATTTTAGAAATGTCTATTAAAACTGACTAGAGCCTAAATAAATGTAGGGCCTATAAGAACTAGTACTACGTACAAGTTACATTTTAATAGAAACAAGACGGCATTATATTAAACTCATTAATTATTATTTTTCTTGATACACTGTTTTATTAGTAAGGAGGGCAGGTAAATTTTAACTAAATACGTCTTTCAATAAGTATGTGTTTTTATCCACACATATCTTTAAAGAGTAATAATGGTCTCCTAAACATCCAAATTAAAGTTATAAAATTATTGAAAGACTATCTACATAGCATATAGGGCTAATTCAGCTTCTTATTTGCCCTAACTACTTTCTTTTTCAGACTGCAGATACCTACCGGTGCTGCTTTTTTGTAGGAGTCTCATTCTCAGTCATTTCTGGCATGATTATAGTGACAGACACCTAAAAAGCATGGAAAGAGACACCATAAAAGGTATTGTCACTTTAGAACTTTTGAAAAATTGACTAGCAACAATTTAATTTTCATGCAAAAAGGCTAAAAATAAAACTGACATCACTAGACTTAGTAATGCAGACCGGAAATGGCTTAAGAAGATTAAAAAAATTAAAATTAGCCAGGTTCAATATCAAACATAAAAAATGGAAAGAAAGAAAATGCAAAAAAGTGCTTTAGAAGATCAGAGGAGAAAAAGATCATAGTGAACTTGGGGGGAAAAGTTTAAAGGAAATGTAGATTTGAGTAAAGCTAAAGTAACAGTAATAGCTTGCCTCCGGAAAACCTATGAACCTGGAGAGAGGATGAGAGACACCCAAGCGTTGAGAACTCTCCTTCATAGGGTCCTGAGTCGCCTGTGACTCCACGGCATTTAACAACAACAACAACAAAGTAACAGTACTTAAACATTAACACTTCATTTACTGTGCTACTTTAGTTTCTAATGCTACAGGTCTCAAGCTATCATTTGAAAGTGATTAAAATATAAGCTTAATTAAAATTCTATCTGTATTTAAATAACAGGACACTGAAATACATACACACTCTAGGGAAATACATATGTATAAGAAAAAGCCTGAAAAGTATTAAAGTATTAACAATAGCTATACAATAGTAACATCAATAATATTATAGATCATTTCTTTCTTTTCTTTGATTTTTATAAATTTCATATGAGCTCTGAATGACAACTTCAAAAGTGCTATGCCAATTCGGGAGAGCCTGTTCTGATACACGAGGAGGTGCGGGCATGGCTTCCCGTGTTTCCTCAGAGAAACAAGTACAAAGAGACAAGCAGCAAGTATGGAGTGTGAAGTCACAAAGCACAAGCTGACAACCTGGCTCTGCCACCTGCTACAGTGAGATGTTGGGTAAATGAAGTAAACTCTAGGAACTTCAAATGCTTTTATCTACAAAATGGGTTATAGTAACAGTATTCAGGTCATTGGGTTACTGCAAGAAAAGAATGAAACTATGTCAGCTGTCAAGGACTGAATTGTGTCTCCTGCTCCTAAAAATAAGTATATAATAATATAATGTAAAAGCTATATAATGATCCCTCATAAACGGATAAACCAAGCAGTTACAGGATGATTAAGGGTGGAATACAACACTCCTTAATCCCATCACAACCCTAATTCCAGTGTAGGGAAATTCCCCTAGGTGCTGTAATACCTTTATCTCACTAGAGACAACAGCTGGGAAAGATGAGCCAGGGGGAGGGCCTCTCCATACCACCAAAAAAAAAAATTGCCAGGCGTGAAGTGAGGTTTTTTTGGACTCAGACCTCACTAAGTCAAAGCTCCTTGACACTGGGGAAGGTCAAGGCACGTGGAGGTCTCCAGAGAATGCTGGACCTCCAGAAGTGAAGGGAACAAGACCTTTCCTTCACAACCACCAGATAGGGAGGTTGAGCCTTCCTGTAGAGCTGGCATCCTGAATTTGGACTTCTAAACTCCTGGCCTGTAAGAGAATAAACGTCTGTTGATTAAAGTCATCCATTTGTGTTATCTCTGTGATAGCAGCACTCCATAACTAAGACACCAGCACAGCAACAGCATAAGGATTTGTAAATGCTGGCGATATTAATAGAATACTTTAAACCTTCAACTGTGAACAGCAGAGGGAGGAGCCCTGAGAAATAAGACATGATTGCCAACCAAGGTGATGGTACAAGGTGTAGCTGAACAGTCTGAGGATCATGCAAACTCAAGACTCATTTCTAGAAGCTTGTTCCATCTTCTCACTATTGTTAATAAGGGTCCAATTCAACCTAAAAGCAGTACACTTGACACAGCACAAGCATATAAATAAAGAGAATGTGGATCATTAATTTAAAAAAAAAAAATCCCTGCCCCTGTCTCACCCAAGGGCTTGCTGATTCTTCACTTTTGACTCCTGGCTTCCAACGCCTCCCGTTTCTGATCCAGATCTACCATATTCTGCCAGAAGATGGTCTATATGCTATGTTTTCTTCTCACTACACAGAGGGAAAGGGGGAAAAATCCGTGAATGTTTACAGTCACTAAGTCTGTGTTAAGGAGCCCAGCTGTACAGTGGGGTTAGCTATTTGGCTGCTAACCTGAAGGTAGGCAGTGCAAACACTTCAGCTGCTTTGCAGGAGAAAAATACCACAGTCAGCTCCCATGAAGATTAGGCCAAAAGCAAACCAAACCCACTGCTGAATCAATTTCAATCCAATAAATCAGAGTAGAATTGCCAGTATGGTTTCCAAGGTTGCATATATTTTATGGGAACACACTGCCTAAGTTTTCTCCCACAGAGCAGTTAATGGGATCTAAATGTTGACCTTTCATTAGAAGCCAAATTCTTTAATCACTGTACTACCAGAGCTTCTTTCATAAAGGTTGTTGTTGCTATTATGAGCCATTAAGTTGGATCCAACCCACAGGTGACTGACCATTCAGTGGGTTTTCAGAGGCAGATAATCTTACAGAAAGAAATTTCCCATTTTTCTCCCCCAGAGTAGCTGGTGGATTTGAACAGCATGTCTTCGAGTTGGCAGTACAGCTCCTTACCACTAGGCCATCAGTGGTATAAACTTCCTTTCATAAAGATTACTGCCGTAGAAAGCCTGTGAGACAGCCCTACTCTGTTCTACACAAACACTATGAGGTGCAAATAGCATCAGCGACAGTAAGTTTGTTTGGGTTAGATTTCTATTAGCAGCACTTTGTCCAGGTACTGGGAGCCAAAGCACAGCGCTTCAACAACATGTAAGATGATGATGATTTTCTCCCACTACTTAAAAGTCAATAAACACACTTGTTTTTAAAAGTCACTTTTCAATGGGTTACTGATTCTCTAATTCCAAAAGATGATAGTCATACAACAGATGATCCTTCCTGAAGAGATGATACTCCTACTCCAATCATTCTTCACAACCCTTAAGGACTGTCAGATATAAAAGAGAGCGAGGGTGCAAGGGGGAGAAATAAAGAAAGGAACTGGTCCCAAGAAACGAACAGGCCTTTATTGCGAGGTCTTGAGAGGGACGCCAAGGGACCCTGGGGAGGACTAAGATGGTACTTCTCGGAATTTGGCATGTTAATTTAATTAGGTTTTAGCTTTTGTTTTGTTTTGTTTTCTCAAGCTCAGACTCATATCGGGATCCATTGTTTGGTCCTTGATGACCAGCACAGGTGTTGTTAAGTTTCTCAGGAAGTGGTCAAGCTTAGGCGTGGTGGGGCAACTGCCATATTCTCCTTTCAGACTCACTGTCTTCCAGTTGTCCAGGATCTGTCCTCAGTTTCAAAATTCTTTCCTTTAATCTCTTATCCCCTTCTCTCTTGTAAAAGTGACTAAAAACTTACTCAAGAATCTTCCACTAAGATTAACTCAATACAATTCACTGTCATCAAGTCAGGACCAACTCAAGAGACCCTCCACTGGGTTTCCGAGGTTGTAAACAGCATGTGTGGAAATTCTCCCTCTTTCTCCCATCGAGCTGCCTGGGGAGCCCAACTAGAGAAATAGTCTTAGGGTTAGCAGACAGGAAGACAACAAGATGGACTGAACCAGTGTTAGATATGATGAGAACGGCACAACGTTTGGATCTGTTCTTCACAGGGTTGCCTATACTTGACTCAACAGTACATAACGACAATCTACCAGAGCAAACAGTGACACTAAAAATATAGTCCCAGTATTATACGAACTCTATGTTTGGAGCCTCATCCCTGACTCGGTTATCAAAAGTTCTAGGTAGGGCTCAAGAATCTGCATTTTCAACAAGCTTCTTTGGTTTCTTTCTTTTTTTTTTTTCTCCTGAGAGTGAGTGGTACAAAAAGTTGGAGAAATTTCTCTAGTTCATGACAATGTTTCCCAAACACTCCTGGTAAAAATTACTCATTAAAAATACAAATTTTCACACTGTAATCCCAAAGGTGCATGGTTTGAATCCACCAGATGCTCTACTGGAGAAGGAGGGGCAATCTCTTCCTTTAACAATCAGATCCAATTTGACAGTAAACACACACACACACAAATAATAAAATTTTAAAAAATGCAAGTTTTAAAAAAAAAATAGAAATTTTCAGTGTGTGACAGGCAGAAGCCCCACGTGTGCCCTGAATATAATTTTCTAGCCATTTTAAAAATATTCTTCGGCGAGCTCTGGTGGCCTAGTGGCAAGAAGCTGCACTGCAATCCAAGAGGTGCACAGTTCGAATCCACCAGATGCTCTGCTGGAGAAAGAGGAACAATCTCCTCCTGTACCAGTCAGATCTGATTTGACGGTACACACAAAAAAATAATAATAAAATTGAAAAAAATATTCTTCAGCAAAATTTTGCTTGCAGAGGAAGACAAAAGATGACTGACCAAAGCATCATGTGGAGCTCACCACCTCATAATCAGCCTTCATACAACCTTGGTTTAAGTCCTTGTTCTACTGCCTTTATTACTTTTTCAACCTTGAATGGGTCTGTTCACCACTCTGGAAGCCCCTTCTCCATTTGTGGAAAGGAAAAGTAATAATACCTACTTAGACTTACAATTAGACCACTCGGAGAATAGGCAAGGGAGCAGAAGTGCTATTCCCCCAGCGGAGGTCCCTGGTAAAGTGCTAGGTGTGGACCTCAAAAGAGCTTTGGTATGGGGGTGGGGAGGAGTTGTCAGGTCCCTGGGGAGTGCCACCAGGCCCCTGGAGAGAGAGCTACCTGGCAGGGGAGAGCCATATAGTCCCTGGGGAGAGCCACCTGGTGTCTATGAGGAACTTTATCTAAGCCTCTTTCTTCCATCTCCTCCTCAAGTACATCTGTATGTAATACCTCCAAAGCCCTTTTCTTTGTAACTCACAAGTTTGTTCTCTCTAGGTTTGCTTCTTTTCCTATAAGTAACCTGAACACTGAGTCTTGTTCCAGAACCTAAACCCTGAGCCAAGTTACAGAGACAAAAGGGAAATAAATAAAACTGCCAGCAAAGAAAGGGAAGGTGGATGGAGCCTCACAGTTCAGCCAGCCACCCCCACTGGACTCACTCATGCAAACATTTTGCAATCCAGACGGCAGGAAACATCATAAAATATCTCCTAACTGAAGAAGAAGGCATATAGCTTCAACTCAAAACCACCAGAAAAGTATTAAACTGGGCTTCCCTTCCCCTTTATCTCAACACCCCTGTTCAGCATGAAGCAGCCAGAGAGTCTGCACCTCTACTCCCAACAAAACAAAAAATTAAAAAGAAAATTATTCACCATTGGACTACCCCCACCATTACCCTGTCTTTTCTGGTCCCCGCTAGATCTTCCTCATTTTCTTTACCCACTCCTTCCACCCACCAATTTGTGCAGTGCTGTGATTTCATCCCTACCCATTCTCACCTTCTGCTCCCACCCCTTAACCCCTTGGAACCCCATACATATTTTTACAATTAAAAATAAATACAAATTCTCAACTCATCTGGGACTGTTCTACTCTGCAACATGGGGCTACTATCAATCAGAATTGATTTAACAGCTCCTAACAACAACAACAACCAGAGCCAAGGAAGAGGAGATAGAAGATTTTTACCAACTTTTACAATCGGAGATTGATCTAACAAGCAATCAAGATGCATTGATAATAATGGGTGACTGGAATGCAAAAGTCGGGAACAAAGAAGAAGATTCAGTAGTTGGAAAACATGGACTCGGTGACAGAAATGGAGCTGGAGAGAGAATGATTGAATTTTGCACAATGACTTATTCAT
>NW_006399782.1:22157751-22160764 GCF_000299155.1 Elephantulus edwardii | reverse complement strand
AAATCAACTTTTAAAAATAATAAAATAAATGAAGAAATTCATCCACAAAAAGTTTTACACCACAATACTTGAATTGGAACCAACCAATAGCTGACCCTCTAGCGGGTTCTCAGAGACAGTAAATCACACTGGAGGAGACTGCTAATCTTTCTTTTATGGACCAGCTGGTAGAGTCAAGCCTTGTACCTTTAAATTGGCAGCACATTTCCTTACTACTAAGCTACCAGAGCTCTCTATACAAGACTATTTATCATCCTTTTCCCAGAGTTGTTATATAAATTTCACACTCCCACAAATAAGATGGGAAGTTCTACATGCTACACATCAACATTTAGTGCTGTCAGCCTATTAATTTTAGCTATTCTAGTTAAATATAAGGTGATAGCATAGCTTTCATTTGCAATTCTCTTGACAGCTAATGGTACAATTTAGCTCACTGACATCATGTCAATTCCAGCCCACAGTGACCCTCCAGGACAGAAGAGATCAATTGTGTTCCATTTCCAAGGCTGTAAATCTTTAGAAAAGCAAACTTTTCTCCCACAGAGCAACTGCCAGGTTTGAATTTCAGGTGAGCTCTTTATGTGCTAAAGGCATGATCTTCTTTATAGAACTGTTCAACTATTTTGAGAATTGTGCTTTTTACCATTGAGTCACAGGAGCTCTGATAGCCTGAATTCATTATACACTCTGAATATCTGTTATGCCTGCAATGTTTTATAAAAGTACTATCTCCTCTTATATGGCTTGCCTATTTATTTTTCTTTTTCGTATTCATTTTCTTAATGATGTCTTTTGGTGAGCAGAAACTGCTGACAAAATTTTATATAACCTATCAAGTTTTTCTTTTTCAATAAATTATTTTCCTGTCCTAGGAGAAACTTCTGCCCTAAGTTATGCTTCTATGATTGCTTCCAGAACTTTGATAGCTTTTACTGTCATGTTTAATATGATATGTGGTGTGTACAGTATAATGTAGGGGTCCAAAGAAGAGCAACAAAATGATGCTTAAGGGATGCTGAGTTTCTGTTTGGGGTAATGAAAGGCTTTTGGACATTACACAAAGGAAAACAGCAGCCAGTCACAGAAGACCACATAAAGTATGATTCCATTTATATAAAATGTTAAGATAGAAAAAGCTACAAAAGTATAGAGGGAAAAAGGTCTAGCACTTGGGGGAACATGAGGAAAACTAATAATTGGCACCAGCAGCGAGGAAATTAAAAGACGTATTGCATTGGGAAAGTCTGCTGTCAGAGAGAGACCTCTCCAAAGTACTGAAGAGCAATGATGTCAGTCTGGAAACTAAGGTGTGCCTGATACAGGCCATGGTCTTTGCAATCACTTGCTATGCATCGGAGAGATGGGCAATGACTAGAGACGATAGGAGAATTGATGCCTTTGAGCTCTTGTGTTGGAGAAAAGTATTGAATATACCATGGACTGCTAAGAGAATGAACAGGTTCTACCTGGAGAGCGCTAAACCAGGTTGCTCCTTGGAGCCAAGGATTCTGAAGCTTCGTCTGACATACTATGGACATGTTGCAAGGCGGGACCAGTCCTTAGAGAGGCACGTCATGCTTAAGAGGGTGGAGGGACAGCGCAGGAGAGGAAGATCTTTACTGAGATGGACTGATTCAGTTACTAGAGTATGGGGGTGTGTCAGAGACAATAAGATTGGCACAGGATTGAGGGTTGATGAACATAGGGTTGCTATGAGCCGCAGACAACTCGATGGCACATAACAACAACAATAATTAGTATGGGCATTGTGCTGTTAACCAGTTATTCAGCCAGATGAAAGACCTGATTTTAAAAAAAAACTAACATAAAAAGGGTTCTGCTTTTTTTTTTTTTTTTTAGGTGAGAAAAAATTATATTTAGAATTAGACAGCTGGACTCAGTTTAGATGATCCAAATTTTGTTGGCAACATCCAAATCATCATAGTCAGGAACAAGTCGAACACAGGCCTTCTTTCTCCATCAGGCCTAATCAAGGTGTTGACCTTAGCACATCAATGTCAGAGTTTCTTTACAGTTTGTTTAATTTGGTGCTTGTTGGCCTTGACATCCACAATGAACACAAGTATGTTGTTATCTTCTATATTCTTCATGGCCACTCAGTACTCAGGGGAAATTTGATGATGACATAGTGGTCAAGCTTGTTTCTCCTGGGGGCGCTATTCCAGGGGTATTTGGGCTGCCTTCACCGTCTCAGCGTCTTAGGCCACTGGAAGGTGGGTGACATGTGGATCTTCTTTTTATTTTTGGCTGTGGATGGCCTTCAGGATGCCTTCTTGGCCTTTAATGCCTTTACTTTGGCTTCAGTTTTGGGAGGGGCAGGGGCTTCCTTCTTTGCTTTCAGCGCCATCTTCGGAGAAAGCAGTTCTGCTTATTTTTATCTCCTTGCTAGAAAATTTTTCCTTATACTAAAATTATTGAATAACTTAAAAAAACTGTAAATAAAACAGTATTAAAACTAATCCTTAATCCTAAATCTGAACATGAACCTCTCTTAACATTTTTACTGGTCTCCTCTTGAACTTCTTTCCCTACGCATCTTTTATAAAAGTTGGATTATAAGCAACTTTGTGATCTGCTTTCAATTTAATGTAATCATTTCTGCATGCCATTAAATATAAAAGGTCATGAAGACAGCATTTGTTTGTTGCTGTTGAGTTGACTACAGTTGGCCCTATAAATAACACATTGAAATCTTGCCCTATCCTGCACCATTCTGATCTTGTTGTTATTGTTGTTGTTATGTGCCATCGAGTCATTTGCGACTCATAGCGACCCTATCTATGTACAAGAGTCCTAAACGCTGTTCTATTCTGTGCCAACCTCACTGTCTCAAACACATTCATTCCCACCACTCCACTCACAGAATCGATCCATCTCATCGAGGGTCTTCCTCTCCTGCGCCGTCCCTCCACTCTCCCAAACATGATGTCCCTCTCCAAGGACCAGTCCCTCCTTACAACATGCCCAAAGTATGTCAGATGAAGCTTCA
>NW_006399782.1:22147842-22156218 GCF_000299155.1 Elephantulus edwardii | reverse complement strand
TTCATTATTTAAAAATATATTCTTTTGAAGTTTTTTCATTATTATTATTTTATTTGCTTTTTGATATTTGCAATTTGTTTGTATCTCTCCCAGCACATTAGTTTAATAATAATCTTTTTGGGATGTTTTATCAAATGGTCTTTGGTCCAACCCATTAAATCTGAAAATCTTTGGGCATGTCTGCATGATGGCTGGGGAATACTATACAACACAGGTGTGCTTTTCATGGCCAGAAGACACCCTCTGATTTTAATAGCTGCTCTACTTTTGCTGGAACCTTGAGAACCTATTTATGAGAATTTACTATACTGTCTCCTGCATTTAAGTTCTGAATTCACTTGCCACTTGAGAAATCTTATGTTCTAGCAATGTCCATGAACTGCTTTCCATCAGTCACATCACCTTGGTATTTCCCCCTTAAGCAGTCAATGACAGGCTATCAGTCACAGAGGTTCATAATGTCAATTCTGGGATTTTTTTCTGTACACAGAAACATATAGTGATGCAGTCTTGCCACTACAACTTGCACTAGAAGTTATGCCAGACTACATCTCAGTTTAAACAGAAACTCAAAGCTATCAAGTCAGAGTCAATACACAGTTGACCCTCCTAAACAGGAGGAGATTGCTCACCTTTTTCCCCTAGAACTGTCAGCTTCTTTTAGGTTAAAAACACCTCCTAAATATTACACCTCGAGAGCTCCCTGAAGTATGTCAAGAGAAAGACAGAGAAAAGGGTAAGCCACATCCTTAATACTAGCAGTCAGGAAATCAAAAGACATACTGCACTGGGCAAGTTGGCTTTCAGGGTCCTCTCCAGATTGCTGAAGAGCAATGATGTCAGTTTGAAGGATAAGGTGTACCTGATTCAGTCCATCATCTTCTCAATCACCTGTTAAACATCAGAGAGCTCGATAGTGAATAAAGATGACAGAAGAAAAATTGATACCTTTGAGCTATGGTGTTGGAGAAGAGTACTGAATATCCCATGGACTGCCAAAAGAATAGATATGTCTTGGAAAAAATGCAGCCAGAGTGTTCCTTAGAAGCAAAGAGGCTGAAGTTTCATCTTTCATACTTTGGGTCTAACTAGGCGAGGGATATCATGCTTGGAAATATGGAGAGTCAGTGAAAGATAGGAAGATCTCCAACAAGATGGAATGACATGGTGATTTTAGCAATGGGTACTAGTATGTCAGAGATGATGAGCATGGCACAGAATAGGGAAGGGTTCAGGTCAGATAGTATTTGACTTGATGGCACCTAACAACAACAAATTCAAAATCATGCACAACACAGTTTTAAATCTTTCTCAAATTACATAAATCGTCTGTTTATATAAAGAATTCCTTTCAAAAAATAAAGAAATGCATGAAGTTAAAATGGAAAATAGTCTTTAACTCGAGAAATCCACTCATCACACATTTTTTAAAAATACACATATTTTTTTAAATTTTTATTTTATATTGGTTTGCTTACAAAGTTCATATACACTGTATTTCACACTATTCTTCATTCACATTGTGTTTCATACAATCATTCGCACACATTATGTTTTATAAAGTTAATCACCATTGGACTATGCCCATCATTACCCTGTCTTTTCAGGTCCCCATAAGATTGTTTTCATTTCCTTTACCCCCTCCCTCCAGCCACCAAATTGTGCAACCCCTACGGTTTCTCCCTTACCCATTGTCATGCCTCTGTTCCCACCCCTTCCCTGCTTGGGTCTCCATACATGTCTTACTAGTTATCCTTCTATCTGTTTTTACAATAATGGTCTTATGCAGTATCTGGCTTTATGAGACTGAGTTCACTCAGCATAAAGCTTTCCAGTCTTTCCCATTTTATTTAAATCCTTCCTCTTTCTCCTCGCCCTTTTTTATTCCATTTACTGCAAATATTTCTGGCACAGAATTTGTATCATAATTTGTTTCAAAGAACACTCCATGTCCGTTGGCTTTTTTTCAGAATAAACTTCAAAATCAGTATCTGTTTCTTTGTAAAAACTTTCAACAGGACAGATGTATATGATATATAATGTAAATAACTTTACTTCTCCTAGACCACTCACTTCCACTTTTAACAATCTGATAACAATAACCCCAGACATTTTCCAAGGGATATTTAAGTTAGAACTTAGGTACATATTGACCTTGAAAGAGCAGGACATAATGCATCTTTCTTCTAATGAACTACTAGTAGATTCAAACCACTGGAGATACTTGGCCTTTTGCTTGATAGTATAACATGCTACGTCACCAGCCCATACAGATAGAGCTCTATATTCCCCCACATACACCACTGGTTTTAGTTGGTTTTGCTTCTCTGGAGAAACCAGACTAAGACACATGATATATTTCTATTACATTTTTATGAGTATTTGAAAAGGATAGGATTAGTTATGCAGTGGGAGATGAGATGGACCATCAACTCAGAATGGATCCTTAGCTGACCCCTCCAGTGGGTTTTCAGAGCCAGTAAATTGCATGAGAGGAGACTGTCCATCTTTCTCTGATGGATTTGAACCTCATGCTTTTGGGCTGGTGGCACAGCTACTTACCACTAGGCCACGAAAGCCCCCTAGGTACAAAAATGCACTAAATATTAAATAAAGTTAAATGTTTGCTGTCTAGGATTAAATTTTGTCCAATAACAGTGTATTTTCTTTCTTTCAACATTTGCTCTCTGGGTATGTTTTAACCTTTTTTCATTGTTTTATGATTGCTGTAAACAAATCTGCAGTTTTTCCTATAGTCTGAGGGCTTTTTCTTTTGAATAATGTAAATTTAGTCTAGTTACATTTACTATACAATCCAGTCTCTCTTCCTGCTTCTTTTTCTTGCCTAATAATTTTTATTTCCTTTATTTTCCTCAATATCATATTCCTTTATATAAATATAAAGCTAAATATATAAACTTACTATAGAGGACATTTGCTAAATATTTTCTTTCTTTCTACATCATGAAACTATCCAATGTACACTTACTTATACATTGCTTCCACTCTGCCCTTATGCTTCAGAAGAGCCTGGGAGGCCTTAGCAAACAACCTTAGCTGCTGGTGTGTGGCCCTAAGCGGTTTGTCTCATGCTGCTTCAATTATAGAGAATGTGGGCCTTTTCTGAAAAACATGTCACTTTGAGGACTAAGGTTTGCCTGACCCAAACCATAGTATTTTCAACCACTCCACAGGCATGTGTAAAGTGGACAATAAACATGGAAGGCCAAAGATGAAGCTGTGAATTATGTTGACAAAGAACATGAAATAGATTTCATGGTCTACAAAAAAATTAACAAATTTGTCTTGGAACAAGTATAGTTAGATTGTCCTATAAAAGGATGGTGAAAAGTTGGCTCATGCATTTTGACACATTATCAGGAGGAATCAATGCCTACAAAAAGGCATCATGCTTGGTTCAGTGAAAAAGCTGCCCCTCAATTAGAAGAACTCACACAGTGACAGCATCAATAAGATCAAACAGAAATGACTGTGAGGATGGCACAGGATCAGGCAATGTCTCACTGTGTTGTACACAGGGTCAGGATGTGAGTCGGAACCAACTCAACAGTACCTAGCAACAACGTATCTTACCCACCAACTGCCTGCCACTCACTTCTGCAAAGGTTTTTTTAAAGTTTCTAGAATTTTAGCTTTAGAATGTTTGTTCTAGATCTATATTTCACTATCTCTACTTCATTTTCTCTTATTTGTACCAAATTTTGGAAGAATTTCTTAGCGTAATCTTCTAGTTCATTAATTTACAATCATGCTGCTATTCAGTCGGCTACTGAAGTTTTTATTTCAAAAAGCATGTTTTCAATTTCTAAAACCTTTTCCTGTTCCTTTTTTAGAGCACTCCGTTGCTGTTTTATAATAATTATATTTGCATAAATATCTGAGGATATTTTTAACTAAAATACTATACTTAATCCACTAAACTTGATTCATTTTTTTCAAAGAACAAGTTCTCTGCTCACCTTAGCATCCATCTCTCGTTCCTTGTTAACTTTCCTTAAATACTTAATGGATACTTGGCTAAAAGAAGTAGCAACCTAACAAGTTTCCTTGGCACACTGGTTTTCAATCTGATCACTCTGTGGAAATCATCTTTTTAAAAAAGAAAACAAAAGCCCAAACATAGATGATTCTAACGTGCTTTCCACCACTAAGAACCACACTTCTCAGTCGATGTGAAAATCACTCTTGTCTTCTGTATGATTGTTGGAATTCTGGCTAGCAAGAGGTGGTAATGTGGTTAAACACTTGGCTACTCCCCAAGTAGTCAGTAGTTTGAATGTGTAAAGATTTATGGCATTAGAAACCCTACAAGGCAGTTCTAC
Source organism: Elephantulus edwardii (assembly GCF_000299155.1). NCBI lineage: Eukaryota > Metazoa > Chordata > Mammalia > Macroscelidea > Macroscelididae > Elephantulus > Elephantulus edwardii. Next base: position 22,151,875 of record NW_006399782.1, on the reverse strand, counting down.
TCTGTTCACAGTATCAACTGGGATAGAATCAACTTAAAAGCACAGGTTTGGTTCTCAGGAGTATCACATATGGGAAGAGATGAGCAGACAGGTGAGTGCCTTTTGAATGCAAGAGCTGTCCATAATAGCTCTGGTGGCATAGGGGCAAGAAGCTGCACTACAATCCCAGAGGTATGCATGCGGTTTGAATTCTCCAGAGGCTCTGCTGGAGAAGGAGGGGCAATCTCCTCCTGTACCAGTCAGATCCAATGTGACGGTACACACACACACACACACAAAAAAAAATAGTGGCTTGAAGTTTTGAATGCACTGCTTCTTGCTTCCTAAAATCTATGTTGATGATGCTCTCAACACAAAGTAAACACTAAAACTTGCTGTTCAACTGGGGTGTTGGTACAACGGATGTCTAGTAATTAATGACTTTAGCCTTACTCCTATTGTTTGAAGTCTGTAGAATTCTTTTTTTGCTCTTCGGAACTATAATGAGAAAGTGTCTCTCTTAGAACCCCCTTTATTCCTATATTGGGCTGCACCTTTCTCTACGTTTTAAGATTCTGCCATCAGCCTGCTCTTACGTGCCTTATGCATTTTTATCATTTACTCTATGTTTTGGATCTGCAGATGGCATTCAGTTTTTCATTTACATTCTTTTCCTAGTCTTTTTGATACTTAACTAGATAACTTCTTTTAAAAAAATAAAGCATGCTTACATCAAACAAATCATTCTAAAAAAGAAGTTGTAAGAAAATATTCTTCACAATTACTATTCCTCCTCAAATGTCCTATGAATATGGCTCAAATAATGACTTCTATGATACAATTTTTCTCCTTTCCATATTCTTTTCCTTAGATATGTTAACCTGAATGGTTCAAAATGGAGTCGCTTATGCTCAACCTCATGTGAGCAAATAAAAATCTTTGTATTTCTTATAAACAACTAACCTTCCTAGAAGCCAAATACAAATCAACTGATTCTCCCAGAAATAAAAACTACTTGCCAGGTTGCTGTAAACTAGTTGAAGATTGCCCTTTATCTCAAAGAAAGAAAACGACATCCAGACAAAATCTGCCTAGTACAGCTCATTCTGCCTTGTTTATGCTTCTAAAACCCCTTTTACTTTGTATCCCTCTTGGGAATTCCTGTCTGAATTTCAGACTAGACATGCACCACTTGCCCGTGCCCACTCAATTTATTAACTAATAAAACAATGAAGTTTGGATACACATAAAATATTGTGGAAATTTCAATTTTAGCAGACATGAGAACTAAAGCTAAAAAAAAAAATCCCTCATGACTGTCAAGTTGAAAGTTACTTCAGTTGACCCTCAAGTGGGCTTTCAGAAATTATAAATTGTACAGCAAGAGACTGTTAGTGGATTTGAACTGCCTGCCTTTGGGTTGACAGTACCACTCTTTACCCCCTCTTTGTTATGTAACCTTAGGTTAGAACTAATAGCTGACAAGCTCACAAGGGTTCAGAGGTAGTAAATTGCATGAGAGAAGATTACTTTTCTCCCACAGAGCAGCTGGTGGATGTGAACATCATACATTTGGGCTGGCAGAACAATTCTTTGCCACTAAGCCACCAGGGAATACTAGTGGCCTAGTGGCAAGGAATTGTGCTGTTGACCCAAAGGTACATGTAGGAATCTGCCAGGTGCTCTGTGGGAAAAAGATGGGCAATCTCCTCTCCTGCTATTTACAGCCTCTAAAAACCCACTTGGAGGGTCATCTATGAGTCAGTTCTGACTCGAGGGCACATAACAACAAGAAGCCACGAGAGTTCCCTTCCCTACTCACTATGCTACCACAACTTCCCATACTAAGTCTAGACACTACTGTTGTTGTTGACTGCCTTCAAGTCGAGCATGACTCAGTGATCCTATAAACAAAAGGCCTGAAGCCCCTCTACAATTATCGACATTTATCAAAGTTATAGAGTTTCTGAATGAGAATTGATCTCTTGGAATAAGGAGAGTTCAAATATCTATTTTTTAATTCTTCTATCAAGATTTACCTCTTCTCTTCCTCTGCCTGCATTCAATCATTTATTTATATCAATATGGACTCATAGAAGACTGTTTTCTTCTTTGGAACATAACTCAATGCTGATTATTCTGTTGTACTTGCTATGCATCAGAGAGCTGAACAATGACTAAGGATGACAGAAGAATTGATGCCTTTGAATTGTGGTGCTCGAGAAGAGTCTTGAACATATCAAGGATTGCTAAGAAAACAAATAGGTCTTGAAGAGGGTCAAAGTTTTTCCTTGGAGGCTAGGATTTTGAAGCTCCATCCCACATACTTTGGGCATGTGGCCAGGAGGGACAAGTTCTTGGAGAAGGACATCATGCTCAGAAGGATGGAAGGACAACACAGGAGAAGACCCCTGACGAGATGGATTGATACAGTGACTAGGGCAGTGAGACTAGCCCAGGACAGAGCAAGCTTCTGAGCTATTGTACATAGAGTCACTATGAGTTGTAGGTGACTCGACAGCACATAACAACAATAACAGACTGTTCAATCTCTGGCCGTTGAAAACTCTTTCAGATTGGTGTCTATGTCCTAGAATTAAGCTACTTCTCTCAGGAAACCTGTTCCCTTTATTGGAGAATGGTATTTAGGAACCAATTTGGGTGGGTCCTAGATGTGCTTACTGATACTGGGGTGTCACTGCTTAGTCTAGACCCACTCAGCAGATAGAACTATAGAATACGTAAGTCTAGCTTATTAGCCCTGTGAAGGAGTTATTGGCACGTTCTTTCTCTAACAGTGAGAAACCAGGCTTCTATTATCTAAAATTACTTTTACCGATTTATTCAGTCCTAATATTCATGAAAAGAAGTTCCAGAAGGGTTCATTTACATTCCTCAAAAGGTTAAGGATTAACTGACCTATTATATGTCCAAGCTCTTTGAGGACAGGAACCATTTTGTCTATCTCTAGACTCTCATACAATGTATATACCTGGTTATTCAAATCTTTATTAAATGAACACCAGCCATTTGTAACTAGTATAGCTAAAGCTATACAAATGTTAAGCACTATTATTTTAAAACTTCCTGTATGCCACAGTCAGCTAATTCAAAGCTGAGCTCCTCATCTTACTCTAGTCCATTCATACACAATTACATTTCATTAAAGCTTCATCTTGTGTGATGGAGGGAGCTCTGGTAGCCTAGTGGCAAGAAGCTGCACTGCAGTCCCGAAGGCATGTGGTTTGAGGCCACCAGTTTCTCTGTGGGAGAAGTATAGGCAATCTCCTCCTGTGCGATTAAATTGCCTCTGAAAACCTGCCGGAGGGTCAGCTGTGAGTTGATTCCGACTCTACGGTACACAACAACAACAGGCTCATTATAAACGTAAACTCAGCACTCCTAGTGTGTCTTACAGATTAATGCTATGATTCTGATCTGAATAAGCATCAGAATTACAAAGCTAGCATTTGAATCTGTTTCAGTCAATGATGTATTCTAAATTCCCAGAACGGTATCAGACATACAATGGATAAGCAATAAATACTTGCTGAGTGCAAGAATGAAAAACTATAATGAAGTGCGTCCTTATTCTGAGGCACAGCCACTACAAACAATGGCATGATGCTGTTAGGTGCTGTCAAGTCAACCACAATCCATAGCGATCCTAAGCCCTGTCCTATCCTGAGTCATCCTCATCATCTCTGCCCTACTAGTCCACTGCTTCAAGTCACTTTTTCAAGTATGATGTCCCTTTCTAAGGAATGGGCTCTTCTAACAAACTCCCAAAGCATGTGAAACAAAGTTTACCATCCTTGTCTGTAAAGAGTACCCTAGTTACACCTTCTCCAAGCCATATATTTGTTTGTTCTTTTAGCAGTCCATGGGATATTCAGTACTCTTCTCCAACACCGTAATTCAAAGGCATCAATTCTTTTTTTTTTTTTCCCCTTTTCTCTTCTTCTCCCTGCCTCTTTTTGAAACAGTCCCTCGGCAAGGACTATCCACTTAGGTTTGTATCCAAAGACGAAATTTGTAGGTGAAAGGAGTTAAG
>NW_006399782.1:22144220-22147722 GCF_000299155.1 Elephantulus edwardii | reverse complement strand
TTCCAATTTTAGTATATGTGCTGCCGAAGCGAGCACCAAAGGCATCAATTCTTTTTCTGTCATCTTTACTCACTCTCCAGTTCTCAAATGCATAGCAAGTGCTTAAAAAGACCATGGCCTGAATCAGGCACACTCTAGTCTTCAAACTGACATCACTGCTCCTCAGTACTTTGGACAGCTGACTTGCCCAGTGCAATAGAATTTTTTTTTTTTTTATTTCTTGACTGTTGGTAGCAAGAGTATTGATTGTGAAGCCAAGTAATTAAATCATTGACAATTTCAGTCTTTTCTCCATATATCATGCCCTATCAGCCCAGTGGTGAAGATTTTTGTTTTCTTGATGTTGTGATGCAATTCCTATCAAAGGCTATGATCTTTGCTCTTTTGCAGCAAGTATTCCAAGTCCTCTTTGAGCAAGCAAGACTGTGTCATCTGTATCATGCAAGCAGTTGATGAGTCTTCCTCAGATTGTGATGCCAAATTCTTCTTCCTAAAACACTGCAAAAGACACTAGCATAGGACCTCTCAAACCCATATACATTCTTCACATTAATGAATGAACAGTACAGTGGGATGGGAATAGCCTTTGATAATCACATAGCGTCAAATGTCAAATTAAACATTAGCTATGTGGTTTTGAGATTAGTCCTCCTCAGAGTCTCAGAACCTTCATATTTAAAAGTGAAAGATTATCATAAACCCCTCTGAGAACACTTACTAGCTTAAAAGATAATTTATTTCATGGATCTAGCAAAGCAGCTATTACATAATAGCTAGGTACATGCTGGTTTCTTACACTATATTTCTCCCCTAATTCACTGAGAAGATGAAGGTCATCTGCTGTGACCTGAAGTGGGTCATACATCACAAATTTCTATCTATGCCTCTTCCTCAGCCTTCCAGAAGGTCTTAAACTCAGCCCTTTCACCACTGGAGATGCAGTCTGCCTCTATTCTTGATTCCTTCCTCTTTAGTATTTAATTTCTCCTCAATTATATCTCAGGAGGCAGCCAGTTCTTGGAAAAAGACATCCCGCTAAGAAAGGGGACAAAAAGAGGAAGACCCTCAAAAAGATGGACTGACACTATAACTGTAACAACGTGCTTATCAACGATGGTGAGGATGGCACAGCGTCTCTATGAGTCGTAGTCAACTTGATGGTTCCTAACAGCCACAACCATTTCTAGTTTGGTTTCAAATTATGAGGATTTTCGAGATAGTTGCTGTGGGCAATAAAGCAATCTTAGATGTCCTTTGATTCCTGGCCAATGCACCAGAAATATTATGTGCCCTGAATAACCAGGTCTGGTCTTCCCTACCCTGACAAAGATTTGTACCGAGTGGAAGACAATAGAAAGACAGAAAGATTGGCCAAGGACTAATTTCCTGGCTTTAGTCTGGTTATACTTTACTTACAAATAACAAACATGGTGTGGGTCAAGCCTTTGTTGAAGCATGTGGTTGAGAGGAAATGTGAGGAAACAAGACATCTCACCTCAGATCTTCAGGAGAGAAAAGATAAGCTTATTAGTAAAGCTACATCTCGAAGAGTGAGATGGGTCTCTCTCAGAAGCAGAGATGAAGACAGTGCTTCACTAAGCATGGAGTCTCCAGTTCTAGCCAGCTGCCTCTACACTCTGACGTGCTTCAAGGCTCTAGACCTACGCAATGACGCTGGGGATGATGGGGTGGGAATTTCCGATCCGTTGCTCCAGGTGTCACTGATGCGCTTAACAGACACTAAGCCTCTTTTGCCTCTCCTTATTTCTGCCTCATTCTGACCCTTTCAATACTGATGGTGTGAGCCATAGAGTCGGAACTGATCCACAGCTGACCCTCTGGCAGGATTTCAGAGGCAGAAGATCACAGGGAAGGAGACTGCCCATCTTTCTCCCATGGAGTAGCTGATGGATTTGAACCAGCACCTTTCCATTAGCAGAGTATCCCTTAGGATTCCTTACCACTTAGCCACCAGAGCGCTTTCCTACTGTTCCTGGGAAACTTCTCAGCTGTCTTTCATTGGTCCTTTCTATTAATCCCATAGCAGGATGCCTTCTGATTGTTGTCGTTTTTGTTGTTATGTGCCATCAAGTCACTTGCAACTCATAGCGACCCTATGTACAACAGCCCTAAACTCTGCTCTGTTCTGTGCCAATCGCACTGTCTCTGACACTCCCATCCCGATTACTCCAATCACTGAATCAATCCACCTCATAGAGGGTGTTCCCCTCCTGCGCAGTACCTCCACCCTCCCAAGCATGATGTCCCTGTCCAAGGACCTGTCCCTCCTCACAACACGTCGAAAGTACGTTAGATGGAACCTCAGAATCCTTGCCTCCAAGGAGCCACCCGTTTAACGCTTTCCAGGATGAATCTGTTTGTTTTCATAGCAGTCCATGGTACTCTCAATACTCTTCTCCAGCACCACAGCTCAAAGGGATCAATTCTCCTTCTGATTAGCTAACTCAAATGCTGTTTTACAGATACGGGACTATTTTTTTCCCACTAAACGAAGTGTTTGTTTTTTTTTTCTTTGTCATCAATCTCCTTCTACAAGATCTCCCCCTTTTTCTTAAAATTCTCTTCACTCAGGTTGTCTTCTCCAGTTGTGCATCCTCTTTCTCTAGCAGGATTCCTAGTCTTTGAGTCTCAAGTCTGTCTTTTGTTTTTTTTCTTTTTGTTTAATAAAGTTTCTAGTTGTTTGTTTCTAGTTGGAGTGTGTGAAACAAAGAGCTAAATCTGACTCTAGAAAATACCTCTTGTAATGTGTTAGCAAATCAAGGGGTCTTTATTTTCCAAAATATCCAGGCAAATGTCTCCAAGAACTTAAACTTACATATATACACACACCCCCACCAACACCCCAGAGTATAGGACAGAGTAACTGTTTAATAGGGTTGTCAAAAAAAAAAAAAAAATTTAAAAAAATAGGGTTGTCAACAAGGTTATAAACTTCAGAAAGTCACAGCTTTCTCCTACCAAGCAGTCTTAAACACATGCAAATGTGGTGGAAGCTCCCAAAGATCACACCTCAGTGACTCTATTCTAAAGGTGATAGTGCAACTTTGGGGTAAGATGGCTGACTAGGCAGATGGCAGCCCAGATCCTCTTCAACTGAGATACCAGAAAACAAAGATAACAGATAATAATCATCATCATCCTGGAATCACTAAAAACACAAAGTAGTTCAAACACCAATGAGAGAAACAAACAATGAAAATGTAACAGGAAAGAAATAGAAAACTAACATCTCTTGAATAATATTTTAAAGGAAAGAAGTGTCCTTTAGTATAAAAGGGTAAGGAAAAGAGGAATCCTTATCAGACAATTTTGAGGTTGATCTCCTTATCAAGTTTAAGTACTTCTAACCTTCCGCCTCCACCATGCAATCAACAGCAGCAAGGCATTACTTTCTCAATTAACATAACTCTAAGGATGTGCTCACCAAGTTGTGCCAAGAAATCTGGAGAACAACCACTTGGCCAACTGACTGGAAGAGATC
>NW_006399782.1:22127578-22140590 GCF_000299155.1 Elephantulus edwardii | reverse complement strand
CATGAGTCAAAAATTGAAAAGCAATAATATTCTGAGTAGAGGTTCTAATAGTGGCACAAATCAAGTTACAGAGGTAAGGTGGTTCCATTGCCATCCTTACTCTAACTTCTTTTGTTTTTTTAATTTAAATTAATTTAAATTTGGAAGAACTGACCCATGGCTGACGCTCCCAGAAGGTTTTCAGAAGCAGTAAATCACAGGGGAGGAGAGTGCCCATCCTTCCTGTGGATTCCAGCCCTCCTGCCTTTTGTACTTCAGTGCAGCTTCTCACCCCTAGGACCCCAGAGCTATTATTATTATTACCTTATTTTATATTGGTTTGCTTACAAAGTTTGTGTACATTGTGTTTCACCCTATTGTTCATTCACATTGTGTTTCATACAATCATTCCCATTCATTTTGTTTTATAAAGTTAATCCCCATTGGACTACACTCACCTTTTCAGGTCCCTGCTGGATCTTTCCCATTTCCTTTCCCCCCCGCCTCCCTACATCAAATTGTGCAACCCTGTCATTTCACCCCTATGCTCCCCATTCCTTCCCTCCTTGGAGCCTCACTTATATTTTTCTAGTTTTCCTTCTATTTTTACAACTGGGACCAGCCTTAGAAGGTCTAGTCTGTGGTATAAAGAGGTTGACAAATACAGCCAGAAAGGCACAATCTGGAGAGGATAAAATTGATGAATGGGACTTTGTAAAGATGAAAACCCTGTGCGCATCAGAGCTCCTTTTTTAATGAATAGGAAGACAAACTTTTAACTGTTTTAAACTTTAACTGAATTACTGCTAAATTTGCCCTAAATCACAAGCTTTCTTACTTCCTTTTTCCTTAATCTCTTTACATGATGTGCTGAATCTTATCCCCTGAGAGATGCTTCAACCAGGAAAGTAAGCATTCAGCAGATGCAAGCATCACAAGGCCCAGGAACACACTTATAGGAGTAGCCTGGGCACCTCCTCTTAATAAATTTCTCTGCTAAGAGCTTTCATATGTTTTGCCCTTCCAGAGGACAACCATCCTGAAAGGGCATGGCATGTTACCTGATGGCCAAGCATTCAACCAGGCAGATGTTATCCTGATAGAAAACCTATAAAGCATGTCTTGCCATCTTAAAGGCCAGCTGGCTGGCCTAATGACTTGCATATTCTTTTTCAGTGCAACCAGAGTGTTATTTGGAGGTAAAGATAGTGAAGTATCATCTCCCTTATTTTGGACATATTGTTAGAGGAATCTATTCCTTGGAAAGGGGCATCAAGCTTAGAAGGTTCTTGAGGGAGAGGAAGATCCTCAACAAGATGGACAGATACAGTGTCTACAGCAATGAACTCAACTTTATCAAGAATGGTGCAGGATAGGACAGAGTTCAGACCTGCTGTTCATAGGTTCACTATGAATTGTACTGGACTAGACAACACTTAACAACAACTCCTTTTCAAAAGATCACCCCACCCTTCCTTCCTAAAAGTACTGAATAAACAAGACCTCTTCCCCACATCCTTAACCTAGCCTACAAATATTTCCTCAGAACCTTTCCTTACTAAACAGATTTAGAAAGCACATACTCCCTATCTACTATATGTTAGCATATATAATAAAATTTCTGCTTTTTCCCTCCAATCTCTATCTCCAAGATTAGTTTTTCTGGCAGCAAGCTGCAGAACCACGTTTCTCCGATAACAAAAACATTGAATAAGGAGATAAAGCTGCAAACTGCAAATGACGCAATGCTGTGCACTGCCATTTTGAACATTTGCAGGCAGTTTTTTTGAACAACACAGAAACCTGGTGCCCACAACTAGCAGCTGACTGGCAACAAGGACAGGGTATCTTGGTTTTGGTACCCATATCTTCCTAGGGATCAGGGGAGTAACCATCCTCCCTACCACCACCCACCAAAGGGCTGGCTGTGTTCCCTTAGCACCATCCCAGCTTTGCTTGAGGGCAGGCTTATGTCATTTTTAATCTGGACCCAGAAGCACATATTCTGTTCTGCCTCCAGAGTCTCCTTCTAGATACCAGGAATCTATGTTGTGTCTGGCCTGTAGCCTTAGACTGGGGGGGGGATCTGATTGGGTACCCCTGACGATTCTACACCCAGCACACCCCTGCCACACCCACAGCAGTGCTCCCTGCAAGAAATGTGTCGTCCTTAGATTGGGTAACCAGGCTGGATCCATCCCTGGACAAGTAGACTGAAAAACAAACGAGTAACCACATAATTCTCACTCACTGAGTCAAATTCTACTTATAGCTGACTGGCTGTGCAGCGAACTCCTCCCTTACCAGGCATCAAGAGTTCCCTCCAGGTGGACTACCCCAGAAAAATCTGAGGCCAGCCAACACTCTATTCCAGTCTGGATGCCCTGAACGTCAATGCCCCCTGAGACTGGAAGAGGTGCTGTCCGTAGCCGACTCTCACATGAGGAGAAATTCTGCCCTGACTGGGTACCAAAACCCCAACCTTCTACTGGACTGGAAGACACACTGTCCTAGACCAGATATCTGGCCTCCATTGCCCAGTGTCAGCAAGAGCACCAGTGAGGTACTAGCCCCGCCTCCTCAAAGCCTCTTCTATTTTACCCCCTCTCGTTTTTCCCTGATCATTTTTGGGGATTGTAAAAAAATTATTTATTTTGGTTTTGTTTTTATCACATTTCTTCTTCTTTCTCTCTGGCTTTTCCCCTTTATCTTGTCTTTTTTCTCTTTTTTTACTTTTCTAGTCTGATTCTAGTCCTTTCATATCCACATTAGTTTGGATATATCTTTTCTCTTTCATTGTTCAATACTGTTTTGTGGGGGTGTGGAATGGGGGTATCATTGCCACTGTATGTTTGTTTTCTGCTTATTGTTTTGTTTCCCTCTTCTTTACTTCACCTGGCAATAGACAACAACAGTATTCACATGGCCCAGCCACACACTTTCTTAAGATTCACCCATTGGAAAACAGTAAAGATTTCTGTTCCATCTGATCAACAAAATACTGCAAACAACACTAGACCAGTCTGCTCTTAACTTCTCTATATGAACAATGACTGAACAAAGAACAGCATGCATATACCTCCATCCTCTATCATACTCACCCAAAGATGAGGACAAATACTAAGAATTACCAAGCTAGCAACCTATGAAGCACATTCACAAGAATTAATTAGCTATATCAAAGGAAATAATACAAAGACAGCACCATAATATCTCAGAGACAAGTAATAACTTTAAACCATTTAAAAAATCAGGATACCACTGAAAACATGATCAAAACAGAAAATATTCCAAATGAAGAAAACCTGTGAGAACTTCTTGATGTTGTTGTTATGTGTCATCGAGTTGCCTGCAACTCAGAGCAACTCTACGTACAACAGCCCTAAACCCTGCTCTATCCTGTGCCAATTTTATTGTCTCTGACACACCTACCCACATTACCCCAGTCACTGAATCAATCCATCCCATCAAGGGTCTTCTTTTACGCTGTCCCTCCACCATCCCAACCATGATGACTCTGTCCAAGGACTGGTTCCTCCATGAAAACAAAGCTTCAGAATCCTTGCCTCCAAGGAGCAGCCTGGTCTTACCCTCTCTAGGATGAACCTGTTTGTTTTCCTAGCAGTCCATGGTATACTCAACAGTCTTCTCCAGCATCACAGCTCAAAGACATCAATTCTCCTTCTATTATTTCTAGTCATTGTCCAGCTTTCTGATGCATAGCAAGTAACTACAAAGACTATGGCCTGAATCAGGCACACCTTGGTCTCCAGGCCGATATTGTACTTTGGAGAGATCTCTCTCTGCTAGCAGATTTTCCCAACATAATTTGTCTTTTCATTTCCAGGCTGCTGGTACCAAGAGTGTTAATTGTGTAGGCAAGCAAACTGTGGACCACAACAAACTGGTTAACTCTGAGAAGAATGGGAGTCACAGAACACTTGATCATGCTTGAGAAACCTATACTTGGACCTGGAGGCAGTCATCAGAACAGAGCAAGAAAAACACTGCATGGTTCAAAATGGGGAAGGGCGTACGCCAGGGATGTGTCCTATTTCCATACCTTTTCAATCTATATGCAGAACAGATTATCTGGAGGTCGGACTCTATGAGGAGAAATGTGGCATCAGGATTGGAGGAAGACTCATCAACAAACTGTGTTATGCAGATGACACAACCCTGCCTGCTGAAACTGAGGAAGACTTGAAGTCTTCAATATTTATTGAAGCTCAACATCAAAAAAACAGATTCTCACCACTGGGTTGATTGGCAGAATCATGATAGATGGTGAAGAGAACTTCCTGATAGGAACTTAAAAGAATGATAGTTAAATGTCGTTAATAGATTGGGGGGGAAGGGAGAAATGTATAAAAACTTTAAAAAAAAAGCCATTGGAGAGAGGGAGAGGAAGTAAGATCAAACACATAAAATGGAAAATTACAGGCCACACAAGACTAGAAAATTTAAATTCAGAATATTAGGACTAAAATTTCAGAAATAGAAAACAGAACAGAAGCACTGGCACACAGAATTAGTAAGCTAGAAAACAAAGCTTTCAATACTATTCTGTTAAAGGAACAACCAGAAAGAATATTACAAAAGTATAAGAAATACATGGGAAATCCCCAAGAGAAATCAAGTGAATGGAATTCCAGAATATGAAGAAAGGAGAAAAAAAGAAAAAGACTCAACCATAAAATCAAAGAGGAGACCACTAAAGATCCATTTGATGAAATCTTTTCCACAAAATATGAAAAATGGGAAAACATGCCTTCAGAGAGCTGAACGAGTCCCAAAAAGGATAGACTCTGAAAATAAAAATACCAAGACATATCATAACCATATTCTCCAACATTAAAGACAAAGAAAATTGAAAGTAGTTTGAGATAAACAAAGAGTTTCCTATAAAGCAGAATCAAGAAAACCAAGCTCAAACATTTCCGCAGAAACTATGCAGGTAAGAGAAAAATAAGAGATTACATATAGAGCTCTTAAAAAAGAAACTACTAGTCAAGAATTATACTCGGCAAAACTGTTCCTCATATAAGACAGTGAAACTGAGACACTTCCAGAAAAATAGAAACTAAGTAGATTTGTAAGAACTAGACTCACCTGACAAGCAATACTAGATTCTTCAAAGATAGCTGAGACTCAACCAGGCAAAATTGTATATGACAACATCACTCAGACACCAACCCACAGAAATACACGAAGTATAACAAAAATACAAGACTAAATCAATCTAAATGATAATAACTACAATACAAAAAAAACAGAATAAATAATGTAGTTACAGAACGTCTATTAATAACAATAAAAGTGTCAGAGGAAGTCAAACAGACTTCAATATCGAGTAATCTGGTTTTTGACATAGAAATAAAAAAGGAATTTACAAGTTAACATCCAAGAGAACTAATAAACGTTCTGTTGTTGTTGTTATATGTCACTGACTTAACTGCAACTCCTAGTGATTCTATGAACAAGCAAATCTGAACCCTGCCCTATTCTGCGCTATCCCACCATCTCTAACACACCTGAGCCTACTGTTACAGTCACTGTGTCATAAAAAAGAGGAAAATCAGATTTAACAAACACTAAAATAACAGCAATGAATGAAATAATAAGAAAAACCTTAAAATTAACTCAGCACAGGAAAGTAAATGGAACAAAGAAATCAACACCACCACAAATAGAGTCCAATAAAATGACAGCCCACCCCATTACTAGCAATAATTACACAGAGTTTTGGTGGCTTAGTGGTAAGGAACTGAACTGCCAACACAAAGGTATGTGGTTCAAATCCACCAGCCACACCACAGGAGAAAGATGATGAACAATCAACTTCCATGCCATTCATCACCTTTGGAAATCTGCTGTTGTGTGCTGTCAAGTAGAAACCAGCCCATAGCTGACCACACACTGGGTTTTCAGAAACGGTAAATTGCACTGGAGGAGACTATCCATTCTGCTTCTGCAGAGCTGGTGGTAGATTCAAACCTTGTGGGGTCAGTTTGGAAGCACTGGTGGCCTAATGGTAAGAAGCTGTGCTGTAATCCCAAAGGCCCACTTCGAGGACCTGAAGTCTTGCTGCAGAAGATCAGACTACAGCCTTCAATATCAATATGGATTGCATATCAACATCAAGAAAAAAAAATACTCACCACTCAACCAATAGACAAGATCATGATAGATGGAGAAAAGATTGAAATTGTTACTGATTTCATCTTACTTGGCTCCACGAATCAACACCCAGGATTGGAGAAAGACCATGGCATCAGAAGTGGAGGAAGACTCATCAACAACTTGCCTTACGCAGCTGACTCAACCTTACTTGATGAAAAGGAAGGACTTGAAACATTTGCTACAGAGAATCAAGGACTACAACCTTCAATGCAACATCATCAAGAAGACAAAATTCCTCACTACTGGGTCAATAGGCAACATCATGATAGAATGATTTCAACTTACTTGGATCCACAATCAACATCCTTGGCACCAACAGTTAAGAAACCTAAGAAAAGAGGGGATGTACACCGCATTGAAATGGATGAGGAAGAGAAATGTTTAAAAGGAATATAGACTTAGGTATTATTTTCATGAAAAGATTCCGGAAAAAGAAACGCAGAGTAAAGCGGACTTTGGGCTTGGGGGGGGGGGGAGGAAGGAGTGATGTGGTAGTGAATTGTATAACAATAAAAGAATTTTTTTTTCCTTTTCAAAGAGAAAAACTAACTGGAGGGAGGGGTGAGCAGGGAGGGAAAGGAGCAACAATGAATGAATGGGGGGAATATTAAAATGGAAAATTTTCCATCTGCTCTCAAAGACCTCTCCAAAGTGCTAAAGTGCAACAATGTCAGTTTAAAGACTAAGGTGCACCTGATCCAAACCATAATCTTTCCAATTACTTGTTATGTATCTGAAAGTTGAACAATGAGTAAAGATGACAGAAGAAAAATCAATGCCTTTGAGTTGCGGTGTTAAGAGTATTGCATCATCCCATGAACTACCAAAACAACAAACAAAAATGTCTTGGAGAAAGTGCAATAACGGGGCTCCTTAGAGGCAAAGACGGTGAAACTTCTCATATGCTTTCGGCATGCTTTAAGAGAGCCCAGACCTTGGAAAAAGACATCATGCTTGGAAAGGTGGAAGATCAGCAAAACAGAAGACCCTTAACAAGATGGACAGACACAGCGACTACAGCAATGGGCTCAAGTATATGGGAGATGGTGAGAATGGCACAGGATATGGCAGAGTTCAAATTCATTGTTCCCAGGGTCACTGTAAGGCATAGCTGGCTCAATGACACCTAACAATACCACTTACCAAAATTAGGTTCGGATGTTATTACTTCTATCATTTTACCCAGTCATTATTACTGCTCTCTAGGTAGCTTCTGGTGAGGGTTTAGCATTAACTGGGCTGATCAATGAGACTCTCAAAAGGAAGCAAGCTGGTTAGGCTTGAGTTAGAACCATATAATTCTGGGAGCTATTCCATCTAGGCTTTCCTGTTCTACCTTCCTTCACTTCTGTGAGCTTATCCATATCTATCCATATATTCTTACTTTCTGTTTAAGTTAGCCAAGAGCGTGTGTAGCTTATGTGAAACTGATCCTGTGAGAGGTATAGAGATGCAAGTGGCATTTCTCATGATATCACCACATTTTTTTTCTCATTGTCCCTTCACTGTGGTTTAAGAAAATATAATAGCAAAAATATAGAACAGGGAAGAGGAGCACAGGTGGTACAAGCAGTTTTTGTTTCTGCTAAAAGTTGGCAATTTGAACCAACCCAGGAGATCAATGGAAAAAAAGTCTTGGTATCTACTGCCTTTATGACTGTAGCCCAGAAATACCTTTCTGTCACAGATGTGATCACCTTGAGTAGGAAGCCAACTCAACCGCACCTAACCATGACAATAAGGTAAGAATTCTTTCACTAAAGGATCCAATGACAGCTTCATTAACTGGGAGGTGAGGTTACTCGAGTATCCTCATGTCACCAGGCAAAAGACAACAGTTAGGTTACAAGCAGTAGAGATGATAATGTGGAGACTCCCAACACTGAAATCAAAGTGTACAACTATGTCTCTTGGACTCCAAAGTCTATCTTCTTTAACATATTACTTTTAATTGACATAAATCTACTTAAATGAATCAAGCACTGCCCTCTCTCACTTCCATGCCTTCATACCTGTTAATTGTATCTGGAGTATCCATATCAAGTTTCTAATTATGAGTGCCTATGTCACTAACTTCTTTGAAACTTTCTCTGGCTCCCCAGAAGTTAGACAAGTTACTATTTTTTCTTAGTATAAAACATCTTTACATAATACCTTATAGTATCTTAATATGACATATACTGAATATATACTTAATGGTTTTCCCACTAAATTGTACTCTTATAAATAGTAGAAACCCTACCATTTATATTGTATCCTCAACAATTAATACTCATGCAGTAACAGTATTAATCACTCGATCACAGATTTAGGGTGCTGATGTTTCATTCAGCATCTAATAAATGCTGTGTTGAGCTCCTTAATTATATGAGTGGTCCTCATCCTCCAAATAAGTCTATAAACTTCTTTAAAGCTGAGTTCACACCATCTACTCCTCCTTCTGTATTCTCTTTAGCACCTAACAGTGTTGGGAATATGGTAAGCACTCAATAAATACTTGATGAACTGAATTAAAAACAGAGTATTAACACATTAATAGGAGCAACTTATCATGCCTTACTGATTTAATTAAAAGATTTGGCCTCCTGAAGCAGTGCAATTGTACCCACATGGAAAAGTTAATGAGGTAAAAGAAAAATTATCCAATTGGACAGTTAACAGCTTTTCTCTTAAGAGTTCCACAAATAATTTATGGATAACAAGAGTCAACCTTTAGAATTCAGATTATAAAATGCAAGGTATATATTTCATTTTTACATACTACAGGGAATAGGACATGTTTATAAGGGGCTACCAATACTACAAGCAGCAGCTCTGGCGGCCTAGTGGTAAGGAGTTTCCCTGCCAACTTTAACACATGCAGTTTGAATCCACCAGCTGCTCTGTGGGAGAAAGTCAGGCAAACTCCTTTATGATTTTAAAGCCTCTGAAAACCTACTGGAGGGTTAGCTATTAGTCAGAATGATTCAATAGTACACAATAAAACCCTTAAAGATAACAATTGTTTGGATTTCACGAATATATAACAACTTCACAACAGAAGTACAGGACATAAAGATATTTAATAGCTAAATCAACTAATGCAAAATCAGCCTATACTAAAGATGCATGTGGCTATCTTTGCTTAATATATACAAAAGTCACTAACTCAAAAAGCATTTATTAAGTGCCTACTAAAGACCCTTGATGAGATGGATCGATTCTGTGAGTGGAGTGGTGGGAATGAGTGTGTTTGAGACACTGAGGTTGGCACAGGATAGAACGGCGTTTAGGGCTCTTGTACATAGGGTTGCTATGAGTTGCAAATGACTCAATGGCACATAACAACAACAACTAAAGATATATGCCAAAAGGACAAACAATTATGCTCTGGGAAATGGGCATCCAGGATACTCTTTGAAGACAAAGACAGTGAAACTTCATCTCACATACTTTGGGCATATTGTTAGGAGAGGTAAGTACTTGGAAAAGGACATCCTACTTGGAAAGGTGGAGAGTCAGTGCTTCGGTGATATGGACAGACACAGTGACTATTACATGGGCTCAAATATAGGATGAAGATGGCACAGGTTAGGGCAAAGTTCAATCCACCTTCTACAGGGTTGCTTTGAGTTGTGGTTGACTTGATGGCACTTAACAACAATAACATGTAGGGGAGCTCTGGTGGCCTAGTGGTAAGAAGGTTAACAGGCAGAAGCATCCAAAGGCAGGTTGTTCTAGCTCACCAGCTGCTTTATGGGAGAAAAATGGGCAATCTCCTCCCATGAGTTTTATAGCTTCTGAAAAGCTGCAGAAAGGTCAACTAAGGATGGATTTCAACTCAAATGCACATAACAACATATGTTACCACAATAAACTCACTGTGCTGGTTTAGTAGTAGAATTCTTGCCTTCTGCACAGGAAACTCGGGCTTGATTCCCAGCAAGTGCACTCAGGCAAACACCAGCGTTGTTTCTAAGCAAAGGCTTGCATGTTACTCAACAGTTTCAACAGCACTTCCAGACTAAGGCAGATTATCAATAATGGTTGACAGTCCACTACCAAACATCAGTCAATGAAACCTCTGTGATCTTAACTGTTGTGCATACGGTGACTATGACGTGGAGCTGACATGCACCTAACAACAAAGCCGCTACAAGGACAAATGCTATGTTGCGCCCTGTGGTTGTTAGATACCACTGAGTCGAGTATAACTCATACTAACCCTATGAACAGCCTGAACCCTGCCCTATCCTGTGCCATCCTTTATCATTTCTGACACATTAGATTCTATTGCTGAAATCATCGTAGTTTACCATATTGCACCTGTATTTAAGAAACAAAAACAAATGGTACCTGCTGGAGTTACCGAACAAAAAGAACCTGGGGTTAGGTTTGGTAATGACAGTTGAACAAATAGAAATATGGTTAAGAGTTAACAAAAAAAAAAAGAGTACAAGATGTTATGAGACCATATAAGAAGAATGAACAATCAGCCAAAAAGGTAAGAAAAAGACATTCATGGAAATTCATTTTCTACCTAAACTCAATGTTATTTACTCAATTCAACTCAAACTCAACTGCTGTCAAGTAAGAATCAACTCATAATTGGCCCACCAATTAGCGGGTTTCTGAGGCTGTAAGTCTCACAGAAAGAGAATGCCCATGTTCCTCCTGCATAGCTGGTGGATTTGAATGAACAGAGGCAAGGCTTTTGGATTAGCAGCCAACTCCCTACAAAAAATGCTGTCTAATCCCTAAACATAAACATCTGGGAAGAAATAAAATCTGAAATCATGACTGCAAGGAGACTCTGAAAGGAACCGAGCAAACCAATCCCATCCAGAGCTAATACAGAGAAATTAAAAAGGTACTTCTTGTTATCTGTTAAGTTTGAGAAAGAAACACATAACGCAAAATAAGTTTAACCAATACAGCATTTAAATGTAAAGTCTTTATGTCACATAGTACATAACATGAAAATTCAAAGGAAAATAATCAAAAGAGTTACTGTATGCAATGAGGAAAACCTTCATAATAGTGCCAGTGGGAAAAGGAAATCACCCACACCCTTAGAAAGGGCAGTGTCTGGAGAACAGGAGGTGGATTTTATACCTGTAGGGCCCTGCAGGGGTTCCAAAGTTCCCACTGGCAGACAGGAGTGGAAAGCTGAAGACAAGATTTAGAAGAACCTGGAACAAAAGCCCAGCAACTTGGGACATTATTCTAGACTCACAGTTCTCAACCCCAGCAGCCCAATGCCTGAAGACAACTCAAGATTCCACAAATCAAAAGCAAGAAAATATCTAAGGGAGTGGCCTATGCATGAAAATTTAAAAGCACACAATGTGATTCTAATATACAGGCCAGCTTGAAACCACTGGACTAAAAAATAGAGAGAAAAATAATGTATGACAGGTAGGGTTAAGACTCAAATTCAACTTAAAATCCTGTTTAAAAGCAACAATTCTGATCTCATTCTCTATGGACGCCTATCTTCTAACCTGTTAAACATTCTCAATTTTTATAGTATTTCTTTCCCTCCATTGAACAAACTAGTCTGTAAAGAGGAAAACAGCTCACTATTTTTCATACATGACTGCTTCACTGACTGCACAGTCGGCAGCTTTATTTCCATGCTGCCCCATAAACAACTAACCTAGAAAAAGAATCGTTTCAATCCTAGGCTGCCCCTACATCTGAATGAAATGCTTTTATATTAGGGAATGATGTGGGCTGCATCATCCGTCTAGATTTTACAAAACTCGGCTTTTAAACTTAAAGGAAATCTAATATCTACGTGTACAAAAGTCACCACTGCTTGAATTAAAGCAACATGCAATACTGACTCTATTCATCCTTGTAGTACCTTGGGTACTACAACTATTCCTGCTTTCAGCCATGCAACGATTACAAAGCATTTTAATTATTTTGTAAACAAATACTTTGAGTACTTCTCAAGTAAAGCGAATTAACTGTAACCCATGTCTTCCAAGTAGACAGAAAAGCTCGTCCATGTTTTTTACGTAAAAACAAACACATCACACTATGTTTCAGGATCTGCGTTAACAAGAAGCGTTTACTGAAGAAACGGGTAAATAAGGTAAGCAACCGTCTTTACCTGCAAACTTCAGTTGGTCAACTCTGTCTTGTTAGATCATGCTATCTAAATGTTAGGAGTCCCACACAACCCTTAATATTACGAGTGCCAAAGTTAGGTGACTTTAGGTGGTATTCTGCATGCAAAGTGATGCTGTCTCTCATTTCCAGATAAAGCTATTAAGGATGAAGGACCATATCTCGGGTAACCCTGGGAGTTTAGGGCATGAAGTAGGGGATGACTCAACAGTCAAAATTAAAAACTTGAATTAAGTCTAGAAATACACGTTTCTTTCGGGAACATAGAACTAAATTTCAAGTGGGTGACATTCACGTTTACCGCAACTATTCAGAATGGAAAAGAAAGCTTCTGGAAAGAAAATGCTCCCTTAACTCTTCTACAGGGCATGAGAGTTAAAAAGCAAGCCACAGGATTCAGACGAGTGGATCCAAGGGAAATTCAGAGGGCAAGGGAAGCAGAGGAGATGAAGACAGGAAAAGGTGAAAGAGGCGGGCAAAGGCCATCCGGTGTGCACCAGACTGCCCAGCCCTTTATGCACCGGGCAGCGTGGGGCCTCTCCAGCCTCGCGCACACCGGGTCCGGGCGCAGCGCGAGTCCCACAGGGCCTGGCACCAGGGGGCACGGACAGGAGGGGTGCAGGGACCGCCTGCCCCTGTGCACCGCGAGGTTGCGCGCAAAAGGTCCCCAGGAAGGAAGAACACTTTGCACTGAGCCCTCACCTCCACAGCCAAGAGGGGGTGGGTGGAGCAG
>NW_006399782.1:22119863-22127478 GCF_000299155.1 Elephantulus edwardii | reverse complement strand
CTTTCGGTGCTGCTTTTTTGTAGGAGTCTCATTCTCAGTCATTTCTGGCATGATTATAGTGACAGACACCCAAGGGCTTGCTGATTCTTCACTTTTGACTCCTGGCTTCCAACGCCTCCCGTTTCTGATCCAGATCTACCATATTCTGCCAGAAGATGGTCTATATGCTATGTTTTCTTCTCACTTCAGAGAGCTGAACGAGTCCCAAAAAGGATAGACTCCGCAGGCGGCGCAGTCTCAGCCGCGGCGGCGGCAGCAGCGGCAGCGGCGGCGGCGACCCCCGCCTGGGTCATGATCCCAGGCGGGGAAGGCAAGGGTGTCTGGACGCCCAGGCGAATCTCTCCCTCCGCGGCTGCCGCCTGCTCTGGGGCTGGGGGAGCGCGGGCCCAGGCCCTCCTCTCCCCCCGCCCCCGCCGCCTCTTCCTGCGGCCACCGCCGCTGCGAGCCAGAGCCCTCAAGGCCGGAGACCCGGAGGCAGCGCGGCCTCAACTTTCCCCCCACCCCTCCCCGCCCCTCCGGGCCCCTCCCGTGGCCACCGCTCAGCACGCGAACAGCCTACCCTGGGTGCGCCCCGCTCCCGCCCCTGCTGTCCGTCCACCAATCCAGTCCCTGGGAGGCTTCCATGTTAGCAAATCACAGGCCAGAACGCCGTTGTGCTAGGCTAGAGGGCGGGAGGAGGTGAAGAAAAAACCGGGTAGTCAACCGGCCTCGGGCGGCCCAATGAGGAGGGCCGGGGGGCGGAGGTGTGCAAGTTGGGTTGAAGTAACAGGAAATATTCTTAAAGGTAGAGTGATGGGCAGGAAGGAAAGCCAGTAGGTGACTGGGAAAGAGGTGGGCTTGATTCCTTAAAGGGGACGCCTTGAGAATCTAGAAAAGGTGTTTTAAGAAACTTCTTTGTATCATGTGTTCTGTTCTGCTTTCTGCTTCTTTCAGTAGGAGTTTAGAAGTGGAAAAAACGAGCAGGAGAGGGCACGGAAGACTTTGGGCAATGATCAAAGAATAGCTCTTAGTTCAGGGAGCCAGAAAACAGGATGATGTCCGTCGAAGAAGTTGTGGGGAAAGGTGCAAATCCAGAAACCTCTGCCTGTCTTTATTAGCAGATCGTTGTTGGGCTGACGATGCACTCTTTTGTACATTGTGGTCTCCTGATAGCCTGTCATCCTTCATCAACTCACAGATGACTGACTTCAAAAATGCTCTAGAAGGAACAATGGGGGAGATGAGGTTTGAAATTCCACGTTGGGTTCCTAGACACCTGGAATCTGGAATTGTGGGGGCCATAGGTCATAGATTGAAAGACCTCCAACTCCAAGACGAATTTGGGGGCCTTGGAAACATGGTCACAGTTCCCTTTTTGTGGTTTCGCCTCATGTTTAAACCTTTTGGTAGCTAACGATATTCAGACGGTTGCACACTCCGTCTTTGGAAACGACCCAGATATGAGATCACCATGGGCAGCCAGGGAACTTCCAGAGGTTCACAGAGGGCCCAGCACACGGTGGATTATTTGAGCCTGTGTAGAGAGTAAACTGACCTTGAAATGAGGAAAGATGTACAGTGAAACAGTAACTATACCTTTTGTACAGCAGTTTTAAAAGCGACAATGAAACAGAAGACCTTTAATATTCTGTATAAACTATGACGCTAACAATCTTGAAAACTTTCTACTCTTGTTTCTTGGCAAATGACGTGCTAATTAACCTCTGAATGGCCTTGGCACACCCAAATCAAAGGTTCAGAAGAGAAAGACCAAAAAACTAAGACAGAACAGTAATGCTAGTGGCACCACCATACAATTGTATAGTAATTTGTATCTACAAGTCACTGTAGGAAATCGCTTCCATTGTCAGAAAACAAGATATTCTGGTTTAAAACATTATTGGGGTTAATAAAGGTTATTTATAGAGTATTCATGATTTTTCAAAAACTACAGTACATGAATACCAAGGTATCATACATAGGGGGAGAATTTTGGGGACGGGGGTGTTTTGTGAGTTTATTGTTGTTTGGTTAGTTGTGTGTTTGTTTTTTTTTTTTAAAGATACTCCTTTTCTCCATAATTTAACTTACAGTTGCTCTTGTTAGGTAATGTTAAGCTATCTCTGACACGTTGTTGTGTACCAGTGAGCTGAAACTGACCTGTACCTGACCTGGCGGGTTTTCAGAGGCAGTAATCGCATTGGAGGAGATTGCCCATCCTTCTGCACAGCAGCTGGTGGCTTGCCTTAGGGTTTTGACACATAGTTTTGATGATTCAAAGAGAATTTAAGATTTTCGTTGGTCCACCATTAAAAATACACGTTAATGTTTATTGCTGCTTTGTTCACAATAGCTAAGAGTTGGAAACAACCCAAGTGTCCATCAGCAAACGAATGGATAGAGAAGTTGTAGTATATTCACACAATGGAATACTATGCAGCATTGAAAAACAAGGAACTCATGAAATATTATACAAAATGAGTGACTCTGGAGGACATTATGCTGAGTGAAATATCTCAGCCACAAAAGGACAAATACTGCATAATGCCACTGTTTTATAAAAAAGGACTGACATCAGGTTTGGGGGAAAACTAAGAAAAGTGAGGATAAATAATGTATGCTGCATTGAGACAGGTGAGGGATATAACTGTTTAAAAGGGATATATGATTAGGTATTATTTGAATTACAAGAGTCCAGAATAAGAGCTGCATGGTAAAGTGCACCTGGGAGGGGAGGGGAACAAGGGGATTATATAAGAATGAAAAAATTTTTTTTTTCTTTTCAAAGAGAAAAGTGAACTGGAAGAGGGAGGAGTGGGCAGGGAGAAAAATGTGCAACAATGAATGAATGGAAATCCACGTTCTCCATAAACTTTCATTAAAACTCAATTAAAAATTATTTTAAAATTTTTAAAAATACACATTAATATTTTTCTGGTATTTTCTTTAAGTAGAAAGAAATGTCTCTTTGGTAAAATGTGAGATCATTAGTTTTTTTAATATTAATTTATTAACTGATGTACAAATCCTAACCAAGAATTCTTTTTTCCTTGTAAAGTTTAAATATTGTCTTGGGGATGTAGTCTCAGGGACCCTCCAATTGGTAAATAAGGCATTTAGTGACTTAAGATGTTGTAAAGTGTTCTCAAGGCTACTATAACTCATAGTTACCCTGTGAATGTGAACACATGATCAAAACAGAGCCTGTTCACAACCTCTCCCATGCTCAATTCCATTGTTGCAGTTACTGTACCAATCCATCTTGTTGAGGATCACCCTGTCTTTCACTGACTCTTTACTTTTCCTAACATGATATATTTTCCCAAGGTTTGGCACCTCTTGGCAACATACTCAAAGTATATGAGATAAAGTTTCACCATCCTTGCCTCCAAAAAGCATCCTAGTTCTAAAACAGATTTGTCCTTTTGACATGTCTAGAATATTCAATACATTTTTGCCAATACCACAATTTAAAAGTATCAACTATTCAGTCTTTTTATTCATTGCAACTTACATGTGCATATAAAGCAACCGAAAATACCATTGCTTGTGTCAATTGTACCTTAGTCTTTAAACTGTCATTTTTGCTTTTTAGTACTTTAAAGAAAACCTAGACCACAGATTTTCCCAATGCAACATAGCTGTTTAGTTCTTTTTTTTTCTGTTGTTGCACATTTTGGTCCCCTCTTTACCTTCTCTTCTTCCAGCCCTCCAGGCAATGCACCCCCTCATTCCAGATTGTTCTCATACATATAATGCATAATCATATGTTCCTTTTGGGCAGTTCTCATCTGTTCTAATGCAGTGTTCATTATCTATCCACTCTTTCCCCATTCTCTCCCCAACCACCTTTCCATGTCTGTCCTATTTTATAATAGCAGTTATACAGTATTTGTCCTTTTGTGGCTGAGATATTTCGCTCAGCATAATGTTCTCCAGGCTTTCCCATGTTGTGTAATGTTTTTACATGTTCATTGTTTTTCAGTGCTGCATAATATTGTGTGAATGTACCATAGTGTTTCTATCCATCCGTTTATTGATGGACACTTGAGTTGCTTTCATCGCTTTGCTATTGTGAATATTGCAGCAATAAATAAGGGTGTGCATACATCTGTTTGAGTCATGGCTCTGGTTTCTTTAGGGTATATCCCTATTAGTAGAATTGCTGGGTCAAATGGTATTTCTATATCAAGCTTTTTGAGAAACTGTCAGACAGCCTCTACAACCTCACCAGCATTTGTTTCTGTGATTGGGTTGTTGACTTTTTCTTGTTGAGGTGATATTGTTGATTTCTGGGTTGCTGCTACTAGGGGGAGGTCAACTATGGGTTGGTTCCAAATTGAAAGTACGCAACAACAAATACATATACATATATTGTGGTGGTGGTGGTGGTGTTAAGTGCTGTTGAGTCACCTGCAACTCATAATGACCCTATGTACAATAGCTCTGAAGCCTACCCTGTCCTAAGCCAGTCTCACTGATTCTGACACACCAGCCCCCATTACCCCAGTTACTATATCAATCCATATCATCTAGGGTCTTCCTCTTCTATGCTGTCCCTCTACCCTTCCAAACATGATGTCCTTCTCTAAGGACTGGTCCCTTCTGGCTGCATGCTCAAAGTATGTGAGAACTTAAAAATCTTAGCCTCTGGAGGAACGTGCTGCACCCTTCACGCTCGAGTACCGAGTCTTCCTCAAAAATGAAAAAGGACAATACATATCTCCATTTCATGATATTCCAGTTTATGCAGATAAGGATGTGTTCCACGTGGTAGTTGAAGTACCACGTTGGTCTAATGCAAAAATGGAGATTGCTACCAAGGACCCTTTAAACCCAAGTAAGCAAGATGTGAATAAAGGAAAACTTCGTTATGTTGCAAATTTGTTCCCTTATAAAGGATACATCTGGAACTATGGTGCCATTCCTCAGACTTGGGAAGACCCAGGACACAATGACAAACACACTGGCTGTTGTGGTGACAATGATCCAATTGACGTGAGTGAAATTGGAAGCAAGGTGTGTGCAAGAGGTGAAATAATCAGTGCGAAAGTTTTGGGCATACTGGCTATGATTGATGAAGGGGAAACTGACTGGAAAGTCATTGCCATTAATGTGGATGATCCTGATGCAGCCAATTATAATGATATTAATGATGTCAAACGGCTAAAGCCTGGCTACCTGGAAGCCACCGTGGATTGGTTTAGAAGGTACAAGGTTCCTGATGGAAAACCAGAGAACCAGTTTGCTTTCAATGCAGAATTTAAAGATAAGTATTTTGCAACTGATATTATTAAAAGTACTCATGACCATTAGAAAGCACTGGTGACTAAAAAGACAGATGGGAAAGGAATCAGTTGCATGAACACAACAGTGTCTGAGAGCCCCTTCAAGTGTGACCCTGATGCTGCCAAAGCCATTGTGGATGCTTTACCACCACCATGTGAATCTACCTGTACAATTCCAACAGATATGGACATGTGGTTCCATAATCAGAAAAACTAATCTAATTTCTCTGGAATACAAGCTTAAACTACTGCATTCTTTTCATCTGGAAAAATTAGATGCAAATGTAGTAACTTTTCAAAGCTTTCCATTGATAAAACTAATGTAAGTGAATTCTGCTGTGACAGATGCTTTACGTTCAGAATGCTGTCAAAAGTAATTTTTCACATCTCAGAGAAGACCACCTGGTACATTCTTATATCAAAATAGCTGTAATTTACAAAATATGGCAGTCATTTGTGAGTAGATGTGTAAAATAAGCACATTAGACGTATGTATATGTGTACTGTGTATTAGAAAATAAAATTATTTTGCTGAAAAAAAAATCTTAGCCTCTAGGGAGAAACTTGGTTTCACCCTCTCCAAGACATACCTATTTTGGTTTTTTTTGCAGTTCATGGTGTTTTCAAGACTCTTCTTCAGCATCATACTGCAAAGGTGTCAATTCTTCTGTCATCTTTAGTCATTGTCCAGCTCTCTGATGCACAGCAAGTAATTGCAAAGACCAAGGCCTGGTTCAGGCACACCTTAGTCTCTAGACTGACATTGTTGCTACCTGTGTGTGTTGGAGGCGGGGGAGTAATAGTCTACAGGGAATTGAGTTGAGGTGCTATCCTAAAGGCCAAGTCTCTCCAACATTGGCCTCAAGGGGAAAAAGATGGACAATCTTCTTTCATGGGATTTACAGCCCCAGAAACTCATTAAAGGATTATTGCAACTCAAGGACAATGATATATCGTGAGAGAGGCCAGCAAGTTGAAGCACATAGCTACACAGACAGGTAAGAAATAAGGTAGGCTCCTGGTCCAAGGAATTGAGATGAGAGTCTCCAAGGAAAAAGCAAGCAACCCTCGAACT
The DNA here is from genome assembly GCF_000299155.1 of Elephantulus edwardii. NCBI lineage: Eukaryota > Metazoa > Chordata > Mammalia > Macroscelidea > Macroscelididae > Elephantulus > Elephantulus edwardii. The sequence continues at coordinate 22,121,136 of NW_006399782.1, read as the reverse complement.
TCTGCCAGCCTTGCGTAGAAGCTGTGGCCTTGGGGTGGGCAGCCAGCACAGCAGCCATAGAACCACCTTTTGGATCTCCAGTGGCCATCTTACTCAGCCACCATCTTTCCCAGCAGCCCTCTTATTCCGTTGATAACACTCTAATCCCAGACCTCACCTTGATCCCAAATCACTACCCTCGGACTTCTGCCAGCCTTTCCTAGAATCTTATCACATTGAGGGAGGGAAGCAGCCAGCCACGCAGTTGCAGAACCACCACTTTTACACTCTCCTCAGCTTTGGAAACACCATACTCAGGATCCAACCAAGATATCACCCTGGACTGGGACATTATCCTGCTGTGCCAACTGTGTGCCTTGGCTCCAGCATTCAGCAGCCACAGGAATATGGTCCTGGAGTAGAAGATCGATCAGAGACAGGTCCTTCCTTCAGAACTGCCAGAGAGAGTAGTAAAAAGAGTTGGGGAACCTGACCAGGCCACTCTGCAGACCAAGGAGGACAATAGACTTCAGGAGAAGAGACTGCAACAAGCCTTCTGGTGAGGAAGTTCCATACCCTCCTCAAAAACTGGCTAGAACCAGAGCAAGTTCCCTTCCCAGAGGACTCTGTAGCCACAGAGAGCTTTGCCGCTTTGGGACCAGAGAAGAAGGAACAGAAGTAAGGTGTGCTCTCCTTCAGGTGAACTTCCACAGGGAGAAATGCCAAGCAGTCCTGGGACAGAACAGAACAACTTTCCTTCTCAGGGGACTCCCTCACCCAGAGGTCTTTCCTGTGGCAGGAGCAGAAGGGAAAGAACAGCAGTAGGGCAAGTTCTCCTCAAACCCCCTGTTGTGTGCTCCTAAGCCAGGGCAATGTTCCCAGCAGCCCTAAAACAGATGTAGAATTAGTTTCTTTCCTGGTGGGTTCTGAAGTGTCATGGAGAATTTGGCTGCAGTACCAGAGAGGAAGGAACAGAAGCAATGAATGACACAAACACAACACTCCCCTATACCCCCTCCTCCACCTGCAGCTCCAGCAAACTGTACCAGGCAGGGTAAGTTGCCCTTCCCTTCCCTACTGGAATGGTGAGCTCCCCAACTGAGGGGGCCACAGAGATATTCAGGAAGGACAAGCTGCTCTCCCCTCCTCCACTGAGCTTCCCAGGCAAGGTCATCAGACTCAGGATCTACTAGGGCTTCAGACAAGAAAAACTTACCACAGCAATGATAAGGAAGAAGCAGAGTATATCACACAGTACACAAAACTAAAGCAAGATGTTGTTGTTGTTGTTGTT
>NW_006399782.1:22107806-22109088 GCF_000299155.1 Elephantulus edwardii | reverse complement strand
AAGATACCCTTGCTAGTTAAACTACTTCTTCCAATAATTAATCCAACACAATTTTCTGGAATCGGTTCAAAAATATTAGTCAGTATCTTATAAACTTCCAATTCTGGTACAAGAGTAATCTTATCTTAAGAGCTATATCTAATGCTGTGCTTCCCAAGGTGGCATGAAACAAGTCTGAGACATACTGTCTTCTCTCACAGTGAGATACTGCTGGCAGCTCTCATTGTTTGTTGTGGGGCCCGGAGCTGACAGGCCCCCTCGGAAGTTTCCCGACCCAGTCTTAACACCTTGTTTATCGAATAAAGATCTACATTCGTTAGTCCAATGATATCCTTTTCCACATTTTCTACAAAGCCCTGAAAGCCTGGATTTTTTACTCTTCCTTCTTTCTTTCTGACAGTCTCTTTTCAAAAATCCTAATTTCCACAATTGTAACATTAAGTTTGGGACAAATTTAAAGTTTTTTTAAAAATAGCTTTGTTTCTTAGCACTTAGGAAAGTCTGACCTTTTGGATTTTACAGGTAGTCAATAGAGGGTATAACTTCTCTTTATATCTACTCTGAGAACTAAGTTGCATTTTCTCTTTTATCTGCTTCTAAAGTTCTAGTTCATCTATCTATGCAGCTGTGAAAGACTGGTTGTCTCTTTATTGTTGGCATTCCGGACTACCAAAAATAAAGAAAAACTAGCCATCTTTCAAATGCAATCTATTTTTGAAAAGTTTTTACTACTGGATAAATTGTGTATACTGCACTGAAACAGATGAGGAACTGAATAATTTAAAAGCGATGCATGATAGCGTATTATGGTTATCACAAGAGTCCACAATTAAGATTGCATAGTGGAATGTACTTGGGGCGGTGGAAGGGGTGTGGGGGGATTGTGTACCAGGGAGGGAGTCTTTCTTTTACTTTTGAAAGAGAGGAGCAAACTGGGGGACGGGGAGAGAGGGATAGGCGGAGAGAGAAGTGCAGCAATGAATGGATGAAAATCCAAATTCTCTGTAAATGTTCATTAAAATTATTTAAAAAAAGGAAAGTGAAAAAAATGTTTTTACTAATTCAGAGATTTTTATCCATATTAAAATTTTTTTCAGCGGCAGCTTTTAAATTTATTTATCAATCTTTATAACTTATTCTTTGCTTACTTCATCTTCCAAATCAATATTTTTCTCTTAAGTTAGCTTCACTCTCTTACTTTTCATATTTCACTGAAATTATCAAATTGTATGAGCTCCAAGTACTATTATTACATTAAACCTAATAAGACAACAAACAACAA
>NW_006399782.1:22101082-22107582 GCF_000299155.1 Elephantulus edwardii | reverse complement strand
TGGGCTTCAGAGGATGGGGCACCCCCCATGACTCTTTCTTATCAATTCTACCTCTGAATTTTTAATACGTTTTCAGAGGGTGGGGTATAGTCCCCATGAAATATTTTTCTTCCCTTAAATTTGCCCTTTAAGGAGTGAGAGAATCCTCACGAAAATTTTTTCTAATTCTATCCTTAATTTCCAAGGAGTGAAGATTCTCTCATGACCCTGTTTTTAATTTTTCAGAAAGTTTCACTTACCCTGAACGAATTCCCTTTCGGTTCCTGGTGTCTGCTCGAAAAAGAGAAAGAGAAACCACCACCTTATCCAAAGAAAAACCCACCACCTTGTCCCAAGTTCGGGCGTCAGAATGTTGCAGACCGAGGGTAAAGTATTTTTTATAATTATTAATAATGAGACAAACTACCAGGAATGATACAGAACAGAGAGTGTGAAAAACAGGGGGCCAACAGTTCCCATGACTGAAGGCCTCAAGCCATGTTTCTCTGAGTATTTATTTAGAATCCTAAGGAAGGTAAACAAAGTAAAATCGTAAGGAAGTACAAAACAAAAACAAAGGATAATGGTGAAGTTTTTTACAGATAAGGCCAAGTTCCTCTATGCTAATCTCAGGAGGGAGGGATTCAGTTGATACAAACTAAGAATAATGTTGACACTTAGGGAACACCTTAGTGCTACAAGATGACCTTCAGCTTGTATTAAGCCTCCCTCATTTCCTAATATAGCATTTGGTTTACTATTAGTAAATTTGATATTCGGCTTCCTTCAGGAGTGAATAATTTAAAAGCAATATATGATAGGATATTATGGTTATCACAAGAGTCCAGAATGAAGGTTGCATAGTGGAGTGCACTGGGGTGGTGGGAGGGGGGCAGGGGGATTGTATACCAAAGAAGAAATCTTTATTTTGCTTTTCGAAGAGAGGAGCCAACTGGGCGGGGGGAGGGCTGGGCAGGGAGAAAAGTGCAACAATGAATGAATGGAAATCCAAAATCTCTCTAAATGTTCATTAAAATTAATAAAATAAAATTGAAAAAAAAAGAAAGAATGCCAGGAGGTAGAGCCAATTTCAAGTTTGCAACATGGGTAGTTTGGTTAGCTTGTACCCCCTGAACTATGTATCTGAAAGAGAGGCCTGGTGGCTTAGTGGGTTCCATGTTGGTTTGGTAACTGAAAAATCCATGGTTTGAATCCATTAGCCAGCCACTCCAAGGGAGAAAGACTGTAATTCTGCTCCTATTAAAATTTATAGCTTTGGAAATTTGATGGAGGGTTGGAACAATTCAGAATTGATCTAACAGTAGTGGTTTTCTGGTTTTGTTTCTTCTAAGAGGAGACCCTAGGTGATGGTGACCCGATGGTGAATGTGCTGCATTCATTCTTCTAGTCCAACTGAGTAGCAACTTCACCACCTTGATTGCTTCCTTCGGCCTCTTGAATATGGCAGCTTCCCTCTCAGCCTTGGGCAACAACTAGGACCTATCATGCTAGCACTGATCAACAGTCCCACACTGGGCAACACATTTCAAGATTGACTCTTTGAAATCTAGGACCATAATGCCATCTTTCAAGACCCCACAGGTTATGGCCTTACATTTTGAGTCTGAGGCAACTGTTCCCTTTGATTCTTTTTCCTTCAATTTCTGCTTGAGCCCTTGCCTTCCTGGAATAACCTAGTCTCTGCCCTACTCAAGCAAAGCTTTTCATCTGTCAGAAAATGCTTGGAGGTACTCCACTCTTGGTATCAAATTGTCTTAGTTACCTAGAGTTACCATCACAGAAATACCACAAAAGGGTGGCTTTAATAAACAGAAATCCACTCTCTCAGGAGGCTGGAAGTCCAAATTCAGTGCCAGTAATTACCAAATTACTTTCTTCTCTGTAATCACTGTGAATGGGCTAATTTCCCATTTTCCAGCTGGTGCTCGAGTACTGGCAGAAATGCTCCTGATACTTGCATCTAATTTTGATGGAAATTCTGTTTCGTCTGTATGGAAATACTGCTGAGACATCTTTGGCCTTTTTAGGTCCCAAGTCTTTTATCTTTCCCGCCTACCCATACATGAAAAGAGGACTGTTATATGCCATCAAGTTGCTTGTGACTCATAGTGATCTTATGTACAACAGCCCTGAAACCTGCTCTATCCTGTGCCAACCTTACACACCTACTCTCATTATCCCAGTCACTGAATCAATCAATCTTATTGAGGGTTTTCCTTTCTCACACTGTTCCTTCACCCTCCCAAGCATGACGTCCCTCTCCAAGGACTGGTCCCTCTGTGTAACATGTCCAAAGTATGTCAGAGGAAGCTTCAGAATCCTTGCCTCCAAGGAGCAGCCTGCTTTCACCCTACCCAGGATGAAACTGTTTGTTCTCCTGGCCATCTACGGTTTATTCCTCTTCACTAGCACCACAGCTCAAAGATACCAATTCTTTATCATCCCTAGTTATTGTCTAGTTTTCTGAGGCATAGCAAGTAATTGCGAAGACTATGGCTTGGATCAGGCACACCTGATGGCCATAATTCATTTTGCTCGTATTTAAAAGAACCAAGAAAAATTTAAATTTTCATTCTGTAAAATTTATTTTGCTTCCTTTCCAGCATAATGCCTCAATGATCCTTGGATATCCCTGGCATCATCGGGGTAGGGGCATGCTCATCCCTTTCACATCTCAGTGTCTGACTCATTGTTAATATTCTATGACCACGTTTCATGAAAGCAAGTGGATTAGATCTTTCAAGAATTTTGTTTCCCCACTATTTTAAGCACATGTGGCAATTCAGGGACTACACTCTCAACTTCTGACACTTGGTACTTATGAGCTGAACTCTTATTTGAGGTGAGTATGTAAGGTTTTATGGGGAAACGTTATGATTTGAAAAGAGGGAATAGAAACTTTGTTTACAAAAAGGGGGCCACTTCTTGGAGAAAGACATCAGACTTCGCTGCGTGTCTAAGAAAAAGAGGCTGTCAATGGGATGGATTGATGCTGTGACTGCCAATGACAGGCTAATGCACAGTAGAGATTGTGAGGACGGCACAGGATTGGCCAGTATTTTATTCTGTTATAAATAAAGTTGCTGCGACTTGTAAGCACTAACAACAGTAGATAATGGTGTAGTCGTGCAATTTATTATAACAGGAGTTAACTGTATTTTAATCATAAGCAAGTAAATAAGACAAAGTATTAAGAAATCTGCACAGCTAATATAGATGGGTTCATATACAAAATAGGAACCAAGCTTATAAGAAATGGTTATTTCTAGAGTCAGTCATCTAGACAAGTACAGGTGTGAGAAATACATGAAATTATTTTGAAGGTATTATATTCCCATCAGGAGTGGCATCCACTTCCTAAACAACATGCCTCTGGAAACTATGAACATCAATAAATGTCAATAGTTGTTAGAGGGGCTTCAGGTCTTTTGTTCATAGGGTCTCTATAAGTCATGCTTGACTTGAAGGCGATCAACAACATATTCCAAAAAGGACCTCTGGTTGCACAGTGGGTTAAGTATTAGACTGCTAAACAGAGACTAGTGGTTTGAAAACCAGTTGCATTGTGGGAAAAAGATGGTCAGTCCACTCCCATTAAGATTCGGCACTTTATAGGGAGCTCTGGTGGCCTAGTGGCAAGAAGTTGCACTGCAATCCCAGGGGTGCGTGGTTCAAATCCACCAGATACTCTGCTGGAGAAGGAGGGGCAATCTCCTCCTGTACCAGTCAGATCTGATTTGATGGTACGCACACAAAATATAATAAAGTTTAAAAAAAAAATTCAGCACGTTGGAAATCTGAAAGGTCACTACGAGACGGTAATGACTCGATAGCAGTGGTTTTTTTTTGTTTGTATATATTATGTGCCATTAAGTTTCCTGAAACTCATAGCAACACTATGTACAACAGCTCTGAACCCTGCCCTATCTTGAGCCAATTTGTTTCCTATATACCTACTCTCATTGCCCCAGTTAGTCAACCCATCTCATCCGAGGTCATCTTCTCCTGCACTGTCCCTCCATCCTCCCAAGCATGATGTCCTTCTCCAAGGATATAGAGCTTCAAAAATCTTGGCCTCCAAGGAGTAGCCTGGTTTCACCTTCCGCAGGACAGACCTGGTTTTTTTTCGTTTTTTTTTTCTTGGAAGTCCATGGTATGTTCAATATTCTTCTCCAGCAACACAATTCAAAGGCATTGATTCTTATGTCATCCTTTGTCATTACTAAGAAGAATCTATGTAATGCATTTAAAAGTGCTGTTACCAATCAAAAGTCACCAAAGAACCTCAAGAGAGGTCTGTTCAGCTTTTTGAGGAAGCGACTAACTGCCTTCCAGAGTGGCTGTAACACTGTACAACCCCACCAACAATGTAACAGTGTTCCTTCTACTGGAGTGAGGTGGTATCTCATTGTGGTTTTGATTGGCATCACTTATTGCCAGTGATTTGGAGCATTTCTTCATGTCTGTTGGCTATTTGTATATCTTCCTCTGTGAAAATTCTTTTCCATGTCTTGCCCATTTTGTAAATGGGTTATCAGACTTTTGACCCAGCTATTCTATTGCTTGGAATATACCACAAGAAAATGAGATCTGAGGCTCAAATGGAAACTTGTACACCAATGTTCACAGCAGCACTATTCACCATCACAGAAACATGCAAACAGCCCAAATGTCAAATCACAAATGAGTGGACTCAGAAGTTGTGGTACATTCATACAATGGAATACTAAGCAGCACGCAGGAGCAATGATTTTGTAAATTACTACCTGACTTGGGAGGGACTGGAGAGCATTATGCTAAGTGAACTCAGTCCCACAAGGACAAATACTGTATACAACCATTATTTTAGAATGAGGATCCAAGGCGAAGGGGGTGATGGTGGGGAATAGAAGGGAGAGGGCAGAAATAGAGGGGTGAGGCTGGGGGGGGTAAGGTGTTAAATCAAAGGGTTGTACAATTCCATGCGTGGGTAAGGTGAAGGAAATGGGAAGGATCTTTTGTGAGAAACAATGTATTCAAACTTTGTAAATTAGTCAAAATAAAAAAAAAAATTAAGGGAGTACCCCCCAAAACAGTGTCTGGCAATCTGCAAAATTAGGTCATTGAAAAAGTACAGGGGACACAATTATCTGACACACATAGGAATTAATTTGATGATAACAATTTACGTTACTCAGAGCACCAGCTTTAACATTTACTAACCACTTCAGATTATGTATTCAAATCTCATCTATATAAGCAGTTATACACGTGGTACCTGACAGTTTTACTGTCTGCTAGGAAATTGCTAGTTACAGGTAGGTAAGAGATTATTCAAATTTTAAGGACTTTAAATATTCTCACTATAGTTTCTAAAATGTGAACTAGGATGAGTCCCAGCATTTCAAAAAAATAAACATTAACTATCCCACTAGTCATTTAATGCATTCTCAGACATGTTACGGTCCCCGGTTAGCAGAATTGCTCAATCACTAACGGAAAGGCCGGAGATCTGATTTGATTCTCATCACAGGTTCCTCAGAAGGCAGTGTAGCAGCTTGCTTCTAACCACAACCACCCTAGAAATCCCACGGTGTGCACTTCTACTACACACAGAGTGACCGTTGGCAGGAACAGACTCTGACAATTAACAGAGCTTTTCTTTAGAAGCTGTTTGTCAAAGGCAGAATTTAAAAACAACAAAAGTAGGATGAAATTCAACTGTTAGGAAAAATTCCAACAAATCAGTAACATTTCATTTCAAATCCAATACCTATTGTGTATAATTTCCGCGAAGTTCACAAACTCAAAACCATCCCAGATAGACTGTTTTCCTAACTGCTGGATCTAACCTTTTGGTACATACATGCCAGTATAAAACAGAGCACATGATTTTAAAATTCTGGAAACAATTTTTCCTTAAGAAATCTGAGTGTTATTAATAAAGAACTGAATAATAACCTCAGAATTCCTAGACTGTTCTGATTCTTTAGTATTCTATCAAGGAAATGACAGTGAAAAACTTAACTCAGTCTTTCATCAACATGGCTCTATTATAAACCAAGACTTGGTCTAAAAACGAAAATAAATTATGGTGGCCAGTCTTCTGGAATGGCCCCCAAGGATGCCCCCTCCACATTATTCGAAAGTTAGTCTGTGAACAATAGCAAACTGCCACGCTGGTTGTTTTGAAATTAGGTCACAAGAGTATGGTTTTCTGCTGACTCACCTTCTCTAGGGGAAGCCAGATCCCAACGTTTGGCAGCTCTGTGGAGACAGAGTGATAGAGCAACGAACTATGAGATTCACAAGTAACAAACAATTAGTGAGTCATCTTATACTGAGCTGCTCCAACCTTCGTAAAAAACCTGATGGCAAATGTGGGATACCGAGTCAAAAGCATTCCTGTTCCTTGGTTGACTCAGAAAACAAAGATAACAACTGCCCAGTTTTCTGTCATGTGAATACAGCAAATAACTTTTTTTTCCCTTTAAATTTATTATTAATTTCAGTAAAAATTT
>NW_006399782.1:22098772-22100251 GCF_000299155.1 Elephantulus edwardii | reverse complement strand
GTTTGGCGAAGTGTCTGTTCATATCCTGTGTCCATTTTTCTATTGGATTATTTACCTTTATCTTGTTGTGGTGCTCAAGTATTTTATAAATTCTGGATATAAGTCCCTTATCTGATATGTCATTACCAAATACTTTTTCCCAGTCATTGGCTTCCCTTTTTACCCTGTTGGAGAAGTTTTTGGGATGTGCATAGGGATTTGATTCTTAGAAGATCCCATTCATCTACTTTATCTTCTCCTGGTTGTAGGAGCAAATAAATTTCACTAAGGGTTAAGCCATCCACTTCCATAATAGCTTGCCTCTGGAAACCCTAAGAACCTGGAGAGAGGATGAAAGGCACCCAAGCACCGAGGACTCTCCTTTATAGAGTCGCTGAGTTGCCTGTGACTCTACGGCACTAACAACAAGGGTTAAGAGGGAAAATGCATATGCATTGCTTTAAACTCACTAGAGGAGGACCTTTTCCTTTCACACAAAATAAGCACAGGAGAAAAGAAAATGAATATAGTTTTAGAAGTCCCAGAGGTGATTGGACATACTGTTCAAATGCTCTAGCTCCACCTCCAGATCAGACAGAATACCAAGGAAAAATAGCTGTTTCAAACTTTAAATTTTCCAAACTTCTGTCTTATTACTCAATACCAGATTTCAGACAAAACTGGTTCAATCCAGTTTTGATTCCCTGCTGAGACGGGCCAACAGGACGGAACTGCTGGAAGTCCTGCTCAATCAAACATGTTCACAAATCAAGTAAATCCAAAGCTACGTGGCACATATGTCCAAAGTTTAAAAAAATAAAAGCGCTTATTTTCCGGGGGGGATATTTCAATCCATATTTAGTCTCTGTCTTGGACTCTACAAAACTAGGCTCTTACATTAGTCAAAGAGGAACAATATTTAGAGTGGAATAAGCAGATTTTTAATCACAAGTTTTGACCAAGAAATTAGCTAATTTTTGCTAAAAAACCCCATGTTTAATATTCAAGAAAAATTTTGAAACAATTCCTGCTTCACTTTATGAAACTCTTTTAACAAAACTCTTGAATATACAATACTTTCTCACCCAAAATTCACTGAATCATAACTCATAGGTGATTCTTTAGGTTTCCAAAAGCTGAAAATGACATCAGAAACTTCCTCCTAAGCAGCAACTGGTGTACGTACTCCCATTTGGTTTGGCTGCACAACTCCCCAGCTTCCTCACCATCTATAGTCCAAGCACACTAGCCTAGGCCTTATCTGTGAGACGATATTTAACATTTTACATTCAAAATTTATCATTAGGGTTAACTATCTTACCTTCTTCTCTCTGGGACTGAACTGAAGATACTAAACATTTAATTACTCTCCTCTGTGTCATGGTACTAGGGATACTGTTGCTGATGTTAGATGGATCTTAGCTGAAAGCAGAGAATACCAGAAGAATGTCTATCTGTGTTTCATTGATAATGCAAAGGCATTTGACTGCATGGATCATA
>NW_006399782.1:22089097-22095042 GCF_000299155.1 Elephantulus edwardii | reverse complement strand
GAGTGAAGGCAATGTCTAGGAATTAGCATCCCACTTTTAAAAGCCAAAGTACCACAAACATACTAAACTTGTCTTTTAATTAGAGAACAAGATATTGCTGCTGTTTTAGTCTTTTGAAATGGTATTTTTGTAGGCTCTGCCCTTCAATGTGAAAGCAGGACATTAAAAAAATCAGCTAAAAAAAAAAATTACTTAACCCCCAAAATTTTGGGACCACATATCTTAACTGTGAAACTAAACAGCTCTTTACCTTTTCCTTCCTTTAACTGATCTAAAAACAAAAAAACAAACAAACAAAAAAACCCCAAAACAAAAAAAACCACCAAAACAATCCAAACATGATTTTTAAAGTCTTTGAAAGTATTAAAACTTTCAGAGGAAAGGGAAAAAAAGAAACAAAAAGATTAAGGAGGAAGGAAAAGCTTTATAAAGAAGGGAGGGGGGAAATCAATGGGCCTCTCTTTTATTTGGCGACAAGCAAGTGCAAGAAAGTTCATTTGTAATATGTTCAGTTGTCTATCTTTTGCACATCTGCATTCTGGCCAGAAGGGACTTTGAGGTTCTTCTGCAGCACATGAGCATCTGCAGGCTCTATCCTCTTATAGTAATTCTTCTTTGTCTCAATGATCTCAAAGCCAAACTTCCTGTAGAAGTCAATTGCTGACTCATTGCTGATCTGCACATGTCTGAAACACAAAGAGAAAAATAAAAACACAAAACATCCCAAATATAAATATTTAATCAGCTGTTAAGATTTCCTTACAGATAGATGGCTTCAAACCCAAATCTGGCAGCCAATTAAAAAATCAGTGACAGCTGAAATACCAAAGGTTGTTTCTTCAGACTGTCTTTACAAAATAAAATGTGCAATATTTCACATATACTATTACTTAGTAATTAACAAAGATTAAGAATTCATGTCAGAAATTCTCTGGATAACAATTCACTGTCATCAAGTCAGAACCAACTCATAGGTAACCTGCAGGTTTCCAGAGGCAAAGAAATTGCATGAGAGGAGACTGCCCATATTCTTCCTGCAGAACAGATGATGGATTAAAACTGCCTGCCTTAGGGTCAGCAGTGCAACTTCCTACATAACAAGGCCACCAGAGCTCATTAATTTTGAGCCTTGGTGGAACAGTGTTTAAGCAAGTAAGCTACTAACGAGAAAGGCCAACAATTTGAGTCCAACAACTTTTCTGCAGGAGAAAGATGTAGCAATCTTTTTCATAAAGATTGGCAGTTTAGGAAACACTGTGGGGATACTTCTACTTGCTAGACCTAAGGTGGCTATGAACTGGGAGTGGGCTTACTTTTTCTTTTTAAAACCTAACACTTACGCTAGTAATAAAACTGGATGAAATTAAGAGACTTACTTGTAGAGTTTATTCCTGCAAAGAATAAAAGTACTCTGGCATGTTGTTGTTTGCTGTTTAGTCGGAAATGACCCTCAGCTGACCTTCAACAGGTTTTCAGAGGCAGTAAATCATACAGGAGAAGACTGCTAATCCTTCTCACTCAGAACAGCTAGTGGAATCAAACCATGTGTGTATGGGATTGCAGCACTGCTTCTTACCACTAAGCCACCAGAGCTGTCTCTATCAAGCATAGCATTTTTTATTTTATTTCATTATTTTGTGTGTGTGTGTGTGTGAGTGAGTGTACCGCCAAATCAGATCTGACTGGTACAGGAGGAGATTTTCCCTCCTTCCCCAGCAGAACATCTGGTGGATTCGAACCATGCACCTCTGGGATTGTAGTTGCAGCTTCTTACCACTAGGCCACCAGAGCTCCCCTAAGCATAGCATTTTTTAACAGAAGGGAAGATATTCTTGTTCTTAAAAATGAGTTAAATAATCACAGAGAAGAATCAATTAGTTTAAAAAACAGCAAAAAAGAAAAAAAAATTAAGGTTTCAAATGCTTGACTGATTTTTTAAAATACTGTACTTTGAATAAATGAGAATATGCACTTTCTCATTTCCTTCCACTTAATCTTCCTCAAAGACAAAGTGAAAATGAGACAATCAATCATAGTAAAGGTTGAAGCCTTGCTTCTTTATTATAATTTTTTTAAAAATTTATTTTATTTTGTGTGTGTGTGTACCATCAAATCAGATCTGACTGGTACAGGAGAAGATTGCCCCTCCTCCAGTAGAGCATCTGGTGGATTCAAACTGCATACCTCTTGGATTGCAGTGCAGCTTCTTGCCACTAGGCGACCAGAGGGCCAACTGATGGATCACATACAATTTCGCTCTGATTTTTATTAACTCTACTACAAAAGAGCACTGTTATACATACAGTCTTGAACAAAATATAGAGCTGCATACAGTATGGGCAAAGAAAAGTCCTATGGTTGTTAGGTGCTACTGAGCTGACTATAATTCACAGTGACCCAATGTGCAATAATATTTTAATCCTGGTCTTATTCCAGTGACTTTGAAACGCTCATCTAACAATAATAAAGCTAAATAGGAACTAAATGGTTTCTTCATGTTTAAAATAAAATTTAAGAAATCATCCAAACAAAAATCTCCCGTAACAACCACATCCATGGTATTTCCAAGGAAATAAGGATATAACTGGCCAGATTTTAAAGTTGCTTGTAAAGATGCCGTTTACTAAATTCTTTATATTCTTAATTAAAAAAAAAACTTACTTACAGATAAATGTTGTCAAAAGTGCCATCCTTTTCACAGATGTTTAAGACATGATTTAACATTTTAGTTCCTGTAAGGCAAATGATACATATCAACCCTTAATTTATACAACTGTCATCCTAAGATAAAAGATCATAATGTGTGTATTTATTTCATTTTAAAGTTCACACTACTGTGAACACATTGCCGCAAATGAGGGCAAATGTGTTTCTAAGTATGGTCGTCAATTTAAAAAGTGTGTGGCAATGTGTTAAATAGCCATCAAGTTGGCTCCAACTCATGGTGAGCAATTCGTTTTCCCCAATATTTTCCCCCCTCTCTCAATATAGTTAAAATGCTAACAAAATAGAAGTCTTTAAAAAAAACTGAAACAAGAAAACTACCAGATAAAAAAAGCAACCACCACTACCAACAATGCTGCTGAGTCAACTCCAACTCAACCCTGTAATACAGGTCAGAAATATTCCTTTTTAGGATGGAGTGGTTGATGGGTTTACATCTCCAACCTTTTAGTTAGCAGGCCAACAATTAATCCCAGTTGAATTCTTTGAAGACCTAAGTGATAGCTGTTATGTGCAGTTGTGTCTATGACTCCGAGAGATCCATGAAGAACAGATCTGAACCTTGCCCTATCCTGCCTCACTCTTAACAACTTTCAACATACTTGATCCCACTGTTAAAAGTAACCATGTCAACCCATCCTGGTGAGGTTTTCCTTTCTTTTCCCTAAGTGGTTGATGTTAAATGCCATTAAATCAACTGTCACTCATAGCAACCCTGTGAAGAACAGATCTGAACCTTGCCCTATCCTGTGCCATTCTCATGATCTGTCCCTAGCCCACTGTGGTATTCATTATTCAATCCATCTCACTGAGCCTCAGCCTCACTTTCGCTGATCCTCTACCTTTTCCAGCATAATTCTCTCTCTCTAAGGACTAAGTGAGATAAAATGTCACTATCTTTGCCTTTAAAGAACACTCCGGGCTGCACTTAACTCAGGACAGATTTGCATATTCCTAAAGGGCAGTCCACTGTATATATTCACTCAAAACTTTAACACAATAATGCAAATCCTCCGTCAACCTTATTAACCGTCCAAATTTCAAATGCATAAGTAGTAAACATACCATGCTTTTAATCAGGTGTACCTTAGTCTTTAAGATGGTATCCTTACTCTAAAAATTTGGAGAGGTCCTTGACAACAGATTTTTCCCAATACAACACATCTTTTGATTTCTTCCATTTCAATCTTTTTTTTTCATCCATCATGATGTCATGTATTAAGTCTAGTGGTGGAGATTTCTATTTTCTTGAGGTTGAGAAGTAACCCCTACTGAAGGCTGTAGTCTTTGATCTTCTGCAATAAATGCTTCAAATCTTCATTTTCTGCAAGCAAGGTTGTGTCATCTAATGCAGGTTGCTGATGAGTCTTTGTGTAATCCTGGTGCCTTCTTCATAAAGTTTGGATTCTTGAATGATTTGCTCAGCATATAGATTGAATAGGTATGGAGAAAGGATACAGTCCTGACACACACCTTCCTGGATTTTAAATCAGGAAAATGTTCGCCTGTTCTGGTAACCACATCTTGGTTTACGTACAGGTTACGAGCATAATTATTTGTTTTGGGATTCTCATTTTCTTAATGTTAGTCATAGTTTGTTATGACCCAGAGAGTCAAATGCTTTTGCATTATCAGCAAAGTACAAGTAAACAGCTTTCTGGTATCCTCTTTTTAGCCATGATCCATCTGACATCAGCAATGATCTACTTTGTGCCATGACTCATCTAAACTCAGCCTGTATTTCTGGAAGTTCTCTAGTGACATACTGTTCCACTTCTTTGTAAATAATCTCCAGCAAGGCTTTATGTGCATGTGATATATTAATGATACTGTTTGTTACCTTCCACATTCTGATGGATCGTCACAAAACACCAAACAAATACATCACCAAAACCAAACAAAAACCCAACAGCAGTAAAAAAAGACCCACTAGCCACTGAAAACCCTATGGAGCACACTTAGCAATACAGTAGAGGTCACTATAAATTGGAATCAACCCACTGACAGGTTGTTTGGTTTATACAAATTTTTACTTGAATGAAAAAAAAAACTCAGAAAAACTTTTTTAGTATTGCTTAAAAAGAAAAAAAAAAGGGTCAGGATTAGTAACAATGTATTTGTTTCTTTTAAGAAGTAAAAATAAGGCAAGTAAACAACGCCCCACACCCCCAATTATCTTTACCTATTCCTAGCCTTCGGTAAGGTGCCAGACATCCTAGTGTCATGATGTAAAGTCTCTTCTGATTCTGTGAATGATCCATCTTATAGCATATTGCACCTACTGCAATATCATTGAAATATGCAAGTTTTGCTAGCTCTCCAATCTCTAGCACATCCTTGTGGAACTTGTCATTTTAGCTGACTGGAAAGATGACCTGGTTTAATCTCTTCAACTGTTTGATGTTGTGTGGTGTCACATCTCCCAGCTCGATCCGGCTACTGGAACAAAACAAAATGTACTCAATAATTCAAAAAAGGAATTATTTCAACATGGCCATTAAAAAAAAAAAAAAAGGGTAGCAAGTTTTATTGACATTATCTGCTGTTGTTATGTGCCATCAAGTCATTTGCGACTCATAGCGACCCTATGTACAAGAGCCCTAAATGCCATTCTATCTTGTGCCAACCTCGCTGTCTCAAACACATTCATTCCCACCACTCACAGAATTGATCCATCTCATCGAGGGTCTTCCTCTCCTGCACCGTCCGTCCCTCCATGCAACATGCCCAAAGTATGTCAGGTGAAGCTTCAGAATCCTTGAGTCCAGGGAACATTCTGGCTACACCCTCTCCAGGACAAACCTGTTTGTTCTCCTAGCAGTACATGGTATAGTCAACACTTTTCTCCAGCACCACAGCTCAAAGGCATCAATTCTCTTTCTATCATCCCTATTCACTATCCAACTCTTCGATGCATAGCACATAATTGCAAAGACTATAGCCTGGATCAGGTGCACCTTAGTCTCCAGCCTGACGTCGCTGCTCTTCAGTACTCTTCAGAGGTCCCTCACAACTGACTTTCACAATGCAATTCGTCTCCTGATTTCCTGGCTGCTGTTACCAAGAGTTATTGACTGTGGAGCCAAGTTAACTAAAATTGCTGACTATCTCAATCTCTTCACCATACATACTGATGCTGCCAATTGGCCCAGTGGTGAGAATCTTTGTTTTCTTGATATTGAGCTTCAATCCATATTGAAGACTGCAGTCCTTGAACTTCT
>NW_006399782.1:22084614-22087932 GCF_000299155.1 Elephantulus edwardii | reverse complement strand
TGAAATTTTCTATTCAGCTCTTTGATTTCTTCCTTTAGCTTTGGCTTCTCGGTGCTCTAATGCAATACACAGAGTCTCATCTGACACCAATCTTGGTCTTTTCTTCTTCTTTAGCCTTTGTAATGATCTTCTGCATTCTTCATGGACGATTTTCTTGATATCCTCCATCCCAGAGCTCATTTGGTCTACGCTCATTGGTGCTCAAGGCCTCAAACCTGTTCCTCACCTGAGATGGTTTTGAAATTAGAGTGGGACAGACTTAAGGTCAAATCTTGGTTCCTGTGGACTTCACTTAATTTTCTTCAGCTTCAGCTTGAATGTGCATATGAGTAGTTGGTGGTCTGTCCCACAATCAGCACCCGGCCTGGTTTTCACTGCTGATATTGAGCTTCTCCAGCGAATCTTTCCACAAATGTAATCGATTTGATTCCTATGCATAACATTAGGTGAAATCCATGTGTATAGCCCACATTTATGTTTCTTATAAAATGTATTTTGCAATGAATAAATCATTCAATGTGCAGAACTCTATCATTCTATCTCCAACATTCTCAATAAACCTAGTTATTTTCACAGCAATATTCTTATGATGATGATGATCATGGTAATTTATAAGTTCTGTCAGCCATTCAAGCCATATTACAATTAGTAGTTTTACACATATGCATATGTTTACTGACAAGCACAGAACTCAAGAATTACGAAGAATATTCTACTATAAAAAAAATTTCTTTCAGACATCTGTATTTTTTGCTGACCAAAACCAATAATGATATCTAATAAATAAACAGCCAACCAAAAAATCCCAACAGAAAATCAAACACTAAAATAATGACAAGAAGGTGGCAAATGGGATTACACTCTAATGAGTATGCCAACAGCTACAATTTATCTAGAGGACAAACTACCACTGTATGTTGAAAAATCTAAAAGGTATATACCCCCATTTTCCAAATATTCCCAAGAAATTATTGTAAGAAATAAAATATGCACGTAGAACAGTGATCCAGAAACGAACCCATGGGGCAGCATTCAATATTCCAATGTTTATACTTCATCCCAGACCTTCAGAACCAGAATCCCTGGGAACAGAATAAATGAATCCATATTACAAACACATATCACTGCATAATGAATGTATATGAATAACAACAAAAGTATCCATCAAGTCTGCTTTTGCTCATGGGATTCAGTGCCTTGGTTTGGAGGTTTGGGATAATGGTTTCATAGAATACTTTGGTTATCTAGCCTAACATGTTTAGTACTTCTAACATCCAGTCACTGTATAGTGAGTGAGGTCTTAAAACACTTACAAGCAGCCACTCAAAAGTGAAGTAACAGGTTTCTACTCAAAGTAACAGGAAAAAAAGAGAATCGGAATATGTGACTAATCACTTCCATGACAACTGCCCTCCCTTACATGAGTCACTGGTTACTACCATTCAACATTCAGAACAGACTCTATAGAATGTTGTTGTTGTTGTTATGTGCTTTTGAGTTGTCTGCGACTCATAGTGACCCTATGTACAACAGCCCCAAACCTTGCTCTACCCTACGCCAACCTCACCATCTCTTGACACACCTACCCCTGTTACCCCAGTCACTGTGTCCCTCCACCCTCCCAAGCATGACATCAATTCTCCAAGGACTGGCCCTCCTTGCAACATGTCCAAAGTATGTCAGACAAAGCTTCAGAAACTTTGCTTCCAAGGAGCAGCCTGGTTTCACTCTCTCTAGGATTAACCTGTTCATTTTCTTAGCAGTCCATGGTATATTCAATACTGTTCTCCAACATCACAGCTCAAAGGCATCAATTCTATCATCCCTAGTCACTGTCCAGCTCTCTGATGCACAACAATTACAAAGACCATGGCCTGTATCAAATGCACCTTAGTCTCCAGAGAGACACCACTGCTCTTCAGTACTTTGGAGAGGTCCCTAACAGCAGACTTTCCCATGGCAATGCCCCTTTTAATTTCCTGGCTACTGGTGCCAAGAGTGTTGACTGTGGAGCCAAGCAGACTAAAGCTGTGTACAATCTCAATCTCTTCACCATCCATCCTGATGCTACCAATTGGCCCAGAGGTGAGAATCTGTTTTCTTTATATTGAGCCTCAATCCATATTGAAGGCTGCAGTCCTTGACCTTCTGCTGCAAGCGCTTCAGGTTCACCTCAGTTTCAGCAAGCAGGGTTGTGTCATCTGCCTAATGCAGATTGTTGATGAATCTCCCCCTCCAATTCTGATGCCACATTTCTCTTCATACAGCCCAGCCTCCCAGATTATCTGTTCTGCATACAGATTGAAAAGGTATGGAATACCACTGATCCAAAAGGGCAGGAGTATCTATAATTTAAAATTGTGATCTAATCCAAGATTTTCTGGAATCACTGAGGTAAGAGGAATTCCTGAAACTAGTGCCCTGAGATAATCTTGAAATCTTAACTAAAAATCACTTGTGACAACTAAATAAAGCACTGAGCAGTGGGGTAATGAACTATCTTTATGGCACTAAACTGACAACAGCAATTTGATAGATAGGAAATTTAGCAGGCAGTGAGTTATGTTATAGAGGAGAAAGAACTTAAAGAGAGGGTGAGAATGGTTATACAACTTGAATATAATCAGTGTCTTTAAATTGTACATACTGAGAGGTTTTAGTTTGTAAGGAACTATAAATGATTGAAAAAAAAGCTAAAAATCACAGCTAAAGGCTGATCAGATATGCTAAGATACTGATAATACTTCAGAATAAGAGTATAACAATTTAATAATGCAGACTATCTTAATTTTTCAGG
This sequence comes from Elephantulus edwardii, assembly GCF_000299155.1. Classification (NCBI taxonomy): domain Eukaryota; kingdom Metazoa; phylum Chordata; class Mammalia; order Macroscelidea; family Macroscelididae; genus Elephantulus; species Elephantulus edwardii. Next base: position 22,085,135 of record NW_006399782.1, on the reverse strand, counting down.
GGGGTAATTACCTCTACTATGGAGATAAACCCCACTGGCTTCAAGCAAAATCAGTCATGTGGACATATCTGGATGGCACAATTATTGTTGTTGTTGGCTGTAAACATTGAGAAGTACATCACCAGGGCCTTGTGACACAGGAACTCGTGGGGAGAGATCAAAAGGCCAGATCATATCAAAGTGTGGGTGTTTTAAGAGTTGGAGGCAGAACAGGTGTGGCCAATATATTAAATGCTACAGTTGAAGATTTCTATGATGCTTTATTTCAGACTGGTTGGGAAGAAATATTGAAGGTGGCGTTATGGGAGTGGGTGGCTATAATGGGGTAAGATTTTATAGGTCCCCAGGTTTGGGGTAGGGAAGAGGGTGTTGGTTGGGTCATCCACAGAAGTGTTAAAAATTCCCACATGTCAAGGTCCTAAGTAAATAAGGGAGAGTGCTTAGACAACATATAAAAGAATAATGGCCTGTTTTTTCTTGTTTATCTTTTTCTTTGGAAAACAAATATCCAAAATTTTTTT
>NW_006399782.1:22068750-22084099 GCF_000299155.1 Elephantulus edwardii | reverse complement strand
CTCTATCCTGCGCCAACCGCACTGCCTCTGACACACCCATCCCGATTACCCCAGTCACCGAATCAATCCATCTCATAGAGGGTCTTCCCGTCCTGTGCTGTTAGGTGCTATCAAATTGACTCTGACTTTTATAGATTCCGAGCATGACATCTCCTTTCAAGGATGAGTTCCTTCTGACAACATGCCTCAAATATGTAAGAAGTCAGACCATTCTTTCTTGTAAAAAGATCCTGGTTGTACTTCTCTGAAGGCAAGAAGAGTTGTTCTGGCAGCTCATGCCATACTCACCTACAGTGTGGTGTCAAATGCAAGGCTTTATTGTTCAAAATGGCTTTCCCAGCCCTATTAACTCTTTTTTCTGTTGCTGGTTTTAATGTAATTTTTATTTTAAAAAAATGTTATTCTGGTTTATTTACAAAGTTCATATACTTTCATTTAGCATAATGCTCTTTAAGTCCCTTCCAAGTTAGGCAGTAATTTACAAAATCATTGCTACCTCATAGTATTCCATCCTGTGAATGTACCATTATTTCTCAACGGGATCACAAAAAAGTGTGTTTATCTATATACAAAAGAATGGTTAGTTAAAACAACTATGAGATCTCATCTCGCCCCAGTCAAAATAGCAAATTTTAACAGAACAGCAAGCAACAAATGCTGGCGAGGTTGTGGAGAAATTGGAACCCTTATTCACTGTTGCAACCACTGTGGAAGGCGGTGTGGTGCTTTCTCAAAAAAGTTGCAAATAGAGATACCATTTGACCCAGCAATTCCACTACTAGGAATATACCCCAAAGAGATCCTAACTGACATCCAAGCAGATATATGCACACCCATGTTTATTGCAGCTTTGTTTACAATAGCAAGGAGTTGGAAACAACCTAAGTGCCCATCAACAAACGAATGGATAGAGAAGTTGTGCTATATTCACACAATGGAATACTATGCTGCACTGAAAAACAAGGAACTCATAGCAATATTAAAAATGGGTGACCCTGGAGGACATTATGCTGAGTGAAGTATCTCAGTCACAAAAGGACAAATACTACATGGTGCCACTGTTGTAAAACAGGACTGACCTTGGGGTTGGGGAGAGACTGAGAAAGATGGGTTCAATAATGTATACTGCACTGAAAGAGATGAGGGAGAAAACTGTTTAAAAGGGATATGTGATTAGGTATTTTTGTCATGACAGAAGTCTAGAGCGAAGGCTACATGGTAAAGTGGACCTGAGGGAGGGTTTGTAAAACAATGAAAGAATTTTTCTTTTACTTTTCCAAGAGGGTAGTATTCTGGGGGGGAGGGTTGGGAGGGGATAAATGTGCAACAATGAATGAATGGAAATCCAAAGTCTCCGTAAATTTTTACTGAGATTAATAAATTTTTTTAAAAAATTTAAGTTAGAGTAAGGAAGGCAATGGATTTATAACTGCTCACGCTAATAACACTGTATCATGGCATGGAGGAGGAACAGTGGAACTGTATCCACATTTAAAATATTCTTCTTACCAAAACCATTTATGGAAAATAGTAACTGCACTGGAACATGTATCTCTGGACTGGAAATGATCATACTGTTAATATTTCTAGCTTTAAACGTAAATGATTGTTCAAAATTATCTGTTATATATTTGTTTAATTTTTTTCCTCTTTTAACAACTGGGATCTAGAGGAAAGAGAAAAGGCCAGAGAATGGCCGAAATTATTGGGGCAGCTATTGCTGCCAGTTTAGGGCCTATGTCAGGAAAAGGAAGTCTTACTCATATACAATGCCACCCAAAGGTAATAAAGGAGGTCAGAATTGCTTCCACTGTGGAACGCTGGGCCACTTCAGTAGACAGTGTCACAGATGAGAGCCACAGATAGGCAAGGGAGTAGAGAGGAAGCTCCCACTCACTTGCTTTAAGTGTGAATCTGAAGGACACATGGCCAAGGGCGGCCCACATCAGGTTCTCGCGGCTGAAAAGGACTGACATGCCCCAGCTCCCAGCTGGAAACAAAGGAGGATGCTTCAACGATTTAGATCCTCCCAGAAGAGGTGTGGGTGAGCATTAACATTACTGGTAAGTATATTCATTTTCTCCTGGACACAAGAGCCTATTATTTGGTCCTAAAAGCCTTCTGAAGTTCTAACATTTCTCACTATTTCTTAGTTGTTGGAATTGATGGAAAACCTCATAAGCAGTTCCTTACTTCAGCTCTGCCTCGCATGCGGACTTCCGAGCTGTAAAACAACCCCGTGGTAGATAGAATTTGGTCCAGGACTTAAGAACAGTAAGTGGCATAGTTGAGCCTCTACATCTTGTGGTTCCTAACCTTTATACTATAATAGACAAAGCGCTAGTCAATAAGCCTTTTATTTTAAGAACTACCTTCCCTCTGTAACTTGATTTGTGCCACTGTTAGAACCTCTACTTGGAATATTATTGCTTTTAATTTTTGACTAATGTACTTTTAACTTGTTAAGTCTGTGTCTTCTAGGCTGCAACAGTCCCATGATACATCTTCAAGGACATGAACATGTATGGCTAAGCACAACTGGTAACAGTGCATCTAAATTCCAAAATTAATCTCCACAATAGTCTATGTGTTTCCTATTGCCAAAGGGGCCCTTTAGAGTAGTGAGAGAAGATCTTCACCCTGAAACCCACAGCGCCCCTTTTCAGCAGGAAGTAGCTAAGAGAATATGCCATCCCCTTTTCCTTATGAATCAGGATGAAATCTCTGAGAGGAGTGATAAGGAATGGCAAAGGACACAATGACAAAAGAGATTAATAAGAACTGGTTTTGACAAGCACTGTGGCAATAGGACAATTAAAAGACTTTCAAGGGGGGGAGAAGAGGAACGAACTGGGGAGGGTAGGTAAAATAGTGCAACAATGAATGAATGAAAACCCCAAATCTCTGTAAATGTTCATTAAAATTAATTGTTGTTGTTATGTGCCGTCGAGTCGTTTGAGACTCACAGTGACCCTATGTACAACAGCCCTAAACCCTGCTCTATCCTGTGCCAATCACATTGCCTCTGACACACCCATCCCGATTACCCCAGTCACTGAATCAATCCACCTCATAGAAGGTCTTCCCCTCCTGCACTGTCCCTCTACCCTACCAAGCATGATGTCCCTCTCCAAGGACCTGTCTCTCCTTACAACATGTCCAAAGTATGTCAGACGAAGCCCCAGAATCCTTGGAATGGTTAGCTCTGCCACTAGTTTGAGCAGATGAAGCCGCCAGAATTCAGAATCTCAACACTATCAAGAAAAAGAAAGCAGAACGTGCCCTTTGGGGCCAGTAATTCCTGTACCTGTCAGCCAGGGTTCTACACAAGAACAGCAGCAACCTCAGCAGATACTCAGAAACAGACATGAGACAGAGCAACTTAGGACTATTGCCCTAACAGAGCCAGCGGCCTTCCCTCAAGCTTCCTGGAAGACTAAAGGGAGGTCCTTTAAGAGGACTCAAGGAACACTGACTTAAGCCATAATGCTGAAAGTAAAAAAAAAAGCCTGTGACCACACTTAAAAAGTTGTCCAGACCAAGAGACTATATCCTGCTGCCAACCTGAATTACAGCCTGTTAAGTTTCCAAATAAACATTATAACCATGAATATAGCTCTGTAATGTCTATGTAGACTTTGCAACATATTTTGAACCCAGTATAATAAGAGTGGTGTTGGAATTAGTAGAAGGTGGGCATAACAGATCATGTCTGACTTTGCAGGAATAAGATTTGTATTGTGGATGCTGTTATGGGGTCAGTTCCTTCTTGGGAGATGGTAGAGGTCAGACTGCCATCTCCAAAGCACCTTTTGTCTTTTTACAAATATTAAAGACATCGATTCTTCTTCAGCCTATGAAGCAATCAAATACACTGATTTGGGTCAGGGACATGACAGCACTTAAATGGAAATCCTTGCTTTTTAGTACTTTCAAGAGGTCTCAGCAGATTTGCTAATGTAGTATGTCTTTTGATTATTTGACTGCTGCTACCACAGTGCTGGCTTTGGACTACATAAAATTAAATCCTTGACAATTTCAATTTCTTTTCCATTTTTAATGAAGTTGTTTACTGGTTGAATTGTGTTAGGTTTTTTCATTACGTTGAGGTATAATCTATACTGTCTTTGATCTTTAACAGCAGGTGCTTCAAGTTCTTTCCACTTTAGCATGCAACACTGTGTTATCTGTACAATGCAGGCTATTGATAAATCTTCCTCTAATCTTGGTGCCACATTCTTCACATAGTCCAATTTCTCAGATCCTCTGCTTAGTATACAGACAGGCAAGAAGATAGATACAACCTTGACACATGTGTTTATTGCTTTTGAACTACGAAGCGTATCTTCTTATTCTATTCAAATAACAGATTCTTAGTCTGTGAGTATGTTCTGTAATTTCCATTCTTCTTAATATCATGCATAATTTATGTGTGGATCATAATAAATTATAGCTAAGACTGAGAAGATGGGAATCTTAGAACATTTGACTGTGCTTGTATGAAACTTATACCTAGACCACAGAGCAAGGGAGTAATGAATAGTTTAAAATCAAGAAAAGTGCATCAAGGCTGTATCCTTTCTCCATACTGATTCAATCTGTATGCTAAGAAAATCTTTTGACAAGCTGAAGTTTATGAAGGATAATACAACAAACATCAGAATAGGAAGATGACTCAACAACAACATGCATTATACAGATGAAACAACCTTGCTTCCTGAAAGGAGGACCTGAAATGCAGCCTTCAATATGGATTATATCTCAACATTAAGAAGATAAAAATCCTCATCACTTGGCCAATAGGCAGCATTAATAGATGGAAAAAAGACAGAAATTGTCAATGATTTCATCTTGCTTGGATCCACCATCAACCCTTTTTTATCAGGAGTTAAGAAATTTAAAAAAAAAAAACAAAACCCCAACAACAACAAACAAAACAAAACAAAAAAACACCCCACACCAAAAAACAAAAACATACTGCATTGGAATGTCTGTTGCCAGAGACCTTTGAAGTAACAGACCAATAATGCCAGTTTGAAGACTGAGGTGCATCTGATTCAGGTCTTTTAACTCACTTGCGATACTTTTGACAGCTGGGCAACTAATAAGTAAGACAGGAAAGGAATCAAGGCCTCTTGAGTTATGGTGGTGAGAGAATACTGAATATGGACTGCTAAAAAACCAAACAGGTATCTTTTGGAGATAGTACAGCTAGAGTCATCAGAGGCAAGGATGGTAAAGCTGCATCTCACCTACTTTCAGCATGCTGTTAGGAGGTATCCCTCAGAAAGGGGTATCATGCTCAGAAAGATGGCTGGTCAGCAAAAGGAAGGACCTCAATGTGATGATGGATTAACACAATGACTGTAGTAATGAGCTGCCTCAATTATGTGAGAGATACTGAGGATGGCACAGGATAAGGTAGGGCTCAAATTTGTGGTTCACATGGTCACTTTAAGTTGTACTTAACTCAATGGCACTCAACAACATGCAGTCAAATATCTTATGTGCTATTGAGTTACCTGTTAGCTCTGAACCCAGATGTAGCCTGTGCCAATCTCACTGTCTCTGACAGATCTATTACTATTTCTCCAGTCACTGCATCAATCCATCTCATTCTAGGTCTTCCTCTCCTGTGCTGTCCGTCCACCTTTTCAAGACCTTCTCTAAGGACTCTGGACCACAAGCCCAAAGTATGTGAGATGGAGCGTCAAAATCTTTGCCTCCAGGGATATTGGTTTCACTCTCCAGGACAGACCTGTCTCTTCTCCTGGCAGTCCATGGTATGTTCAACGCTCTTCCCCAGCACCACAACTCCAAGGCATCATTGCTCCTATCATCTTTAGTCACTGTCCATGTCAGTGAGTGTGAAGACCATAGCCTATATCTGGTACACCTGTCTCTAGACTGACATCAATTCGCTTTTCAGGGCCCCAGGTCCCTAAGAGCAGATTTTCTCAATACAATTAGTCTTTTGATTTTCTGGCTGCTGGTGCCAAGAGTACTGACTGTGGATCCAAGCAAGTTCAAGTTTTTAACCATCTCAATCTCTCCTCTATCATGAAGCTGCCAACTGGGCTACTGGTGAGATTCTGGTTTTTTTTTTTTTATGTTGAGCTTCAATCCATATTGAAGACTAGAGTCCCTAACCCTCTGCAGCAAATACCTCACATCCTCCTTAGTTTCAGCAAACAAGATTGTGTCATTTGCATAATGCATGTTGTTGATGAATCTTCCTCCAGTTCTGATGTCACATTCCCCTTCATAAAGCCCAGAACCTGAATGATCAGGACCAGTACAGATTGAAAAGGTATGGACACAGGATGTGTCCCTGATACACACCTTTCCTGATCTATGCAGTGTTTCCCTGTTTTGTTCTGACTATTGCTTCCTGGTCCAACTACAGGTATCACATGAGCACAATCAGTCAAATGCCTTGTTGTTACTGTTAACTACCGTCAAGTAGCATTCAATTCATAGCAGCCCTATGAACAAAAGGTTTGAACCTTGTTCTATAACTATCATTGTTTTAGAGTTTCCAGGGGTATGTGGTTTAGGATAGGAAGTGGATACCACTACTGCTTACAAACCTGAATCAATATGGGAGCTCCACCAAATACTGTCCAGGATGGCTAACCATTATGGTGTTTGATACACTTAAGCAGAGTTTAGCATCATGGCAACGCCAAGTTACGTCAAATGCCTAAGGAAAAAAAAATGTTAAATCTCTTTCCAAAATTTTCTTTCAGCCTAATATCCAGCTCACATTAGCAACGATATCCTTCATTTTATGGCCTCTCATGTATCCACCTTGAATTTCTGGCATTTCCTTGTCCAATGTCCTAGCCATTGATGACTAATCAACATCAAGGTATTTCTTCTTTGCAGTATATTAAGGATACTGTGTGATAACTTCCAAATTATAGCTGTTGATCTCTTTTTGAAATGCACAAAAATAAATCTGTGTTGATTCGTTGCATAGATTAACAAATAGACCCTGAGTTGTATCTGATTACTGAAACACCTCAACTGATACTTCATCTCTCCTGAACCCTTAATTTTTGCCAATGCTTTCAGTGCAGCCTGTTTGTTCCTTTAATACTATTATTTTTTTATCATATGCTAGTTCCTAAAATGGTTCAGTATGGAATAATTATTTTTGATGCAGTTACTGGCTACTCATCCCATATGCTACTGAAGCTTCCTGTATCACTCAATATTTTGTAAATAAAAGAGTATCTAAAAAGACTAAGACGACTATCTAAAAAAGGAGACTGTGTTCCCTCCAAAACATATGTAAGTAATATCGATATGATGTGGAAGCTTTGTAATAATATCCCACAATGTGATAAACCAAATAGTAAAAGGATTAAGGGTAGAACACAACACAATATTCCTTGGCCCATCATCATGGCCCTAATCTGACTCATAAGGCGAGTTTTTTAAGACATTTTATCTAAAAGGAGGGAGTGCACTAACAAATTGCCACCAGTGCAGTACAGTGCATCCAGCTGAACTCAGGCTCTTGAAAAAGGGAGTTCCTTGACAGAATACCCAGACATAAGGGGATCGCCAAGGAAAACACCAGTCTGTAGAGTAGATATTCTACAGGTGGCATCCTCAATTTGAATTTACAGCCTCTTAAAATGAAAGTTAATGGTTTGCTTCTTTAGAGGTCATTAGCTATTAATTTGTGTCAGTACCACAACATTAATTTTACTTTGTCAAATCTCATATAATTTTTTGGTTTAGACTATAAAAGTAGTAAAGCTTTCTACTCAGCTAGGAAAACAAATGCACAACAAAACCATATAGGTGATGATGCTAAGCATTTAGAATAGCAGCATCACATAGTAAGCAATTGATACTAGCCATCAAAGATTATTCCAATAATGGCCAGAACTAAAAAGTTAAAAACAAAAAAAATTAAGTGGCAATATTCTAAAAGACCACAAGATGGGGATATGACCCTGTAAAACTAGATCTTTGTGTTTTCCAAATTATAAGCAAAAAGTAAATACCAAGTAGAGAAATGGAAGACTAACCATCTATAGTATTAAATGCACTGTGGCAGAAAAATGTATTTCACTAGTCACTTTTTAGGCAAAGTGTCTGATCCAGAAGCTGTAACTGTTGTTAGGTGCCATCGAGTACAACTCAGAGTGACTATATAAACAAGAGACCTGAACTTTGTCCTATTTTGTACCACCCTTATAGTTGCTGGCATATTTGGGCCCACTGCTGCAATCACTGTGTCAATCCACACCATCCAGTGTCTCTTGCTGATTTTCCACCTTTTCAAGTATGATGTCCCTTTCTAAAAAATAGTAACAACATGTCCAAGTATAAGAAGTTTTGCTAACCTGGTTCCAAGGAGATCTCGGGCTGCATTTTCTTCAAACATATTTTGCTCTTAAGTACTTTGAAGCGGGCCCTTACAGCAGACTTTCCCAATGCAAAACATCTTTTGATTTCTTGACTGCTGGTACCAACATCCAAGTAAGATGAAGTACTTGACAATACAAATCATTCCTCCATCATGATGTCGCCTATTGGCCCGACGATGAAGATTTTAACCTTCTTGATGCAGAGATGTAATCAGTATTGAAGGCTATAGCCTTTGATTTTCTGCAAAGAAGGTTTCAAGTCTTCCTCACTGTAAGTAAAATTGTGGCATCTGCACAATGCAAGTTATGACTCTTCCTCCTATCCTGATACTATTAAGTTCTTAAAAGTTCAGCTTCTCGCTTTTTCGGGTCGTGGCAAGCGCAGAGAGGTCACAATGAAGGCTTCGGGAACACTTCGTGAGTACAAAGTGGTGGGGTGCTGCCTGCCCACCCCCAAGTGTCGGACTCCACCACTTTACCGCATGCACATCTTTGCCCCCAACCATGTTGTTGCCAAGTCCCGCTTCTGGTACTTTGTGTCACAGCTGAAGAAGATGAAGAAGTCTTCTGGGGAAATTGTATACTGTGGACAGATGTTTGAGAAGACCCCCTCACGTGTGAAGAATTTTGGCAGCTGCTACAACTCCCGCAGTGGGACCCACAACATGTACCGGGAATACCGTGACCTGACCACCGCAGGAGCTGTCACCCAGTGCTACCGCGACATGGGCGCTCGGCATCGTGCCAGGGCCCACTCTATCCAGATCATGAAGGTGGAGGAGATCGCAGCCAACAAGTGCCGCCGACCTGCAGTCAAGCAGTTCCATGACTCCAAGATCAAGTTCCCACTGCCCCACCGGGTCCTGCGTCGCCAGCACAAGCCACGGTTCACCACCAAGCGGCCCAACACCTTCTTCTAGGCACAGCCCCTCTGCCTCATCCCAGTTTGCACAATAAAACGCCTTGGGGATTGAAAAAAAAAAAAAAAAAAAAAGGTCAGCTTCTCCAATGATTTGCTCAGCATCAGACTAAGTATGGATAAAGGATACAGCTGTGACACACTTTTATTTCAGAGCATGCGGTATTCCCTTACTCTGCTTGGATGATAGCTTTTTTGTCTAGGCACAAGTTTTGTATAATAATGAATTCTGGGATTCCCATTCTTGTCAATGTTAGCTGACAGTGTCTTTGTCAAGCTGCAATATTGAGAGATGCTACGGGCAAAACTTTTGAGTGTTGAGGAAGCATCAAAATAAGATGGAGAAGATACATAGGGTTACTATTAAAAAGACATGCCAAACATGGAAATATTTCAGGACGTACCATATGATAAAGAACCAATGGTAACAAAGACAGACGCTTAAGCTGCACCGAAAACACTGACAATAAGCTTCCAGGAACTGATGCGATACCAAATGACATACTTCAACTAACAGAGGTAGCCCTGGCCATGCTCACCAATCTATGCCAAGAAATTTGGAAGACCACTACGTGGCCAACTGACTAGAAGAGACCCATATTTGTTCCCATTTCCAAAAAAAAGGAGATCCTATGCTAAGAAATTTGAAGACAGCTACTTGTCAACTGACTGGAAGAGAGCCATATTTGTTCCCATTTCCAAAAAAAAGGAGATCCTATGCTAAGAAATTTGAAGACAGCTACTTGTCAACTGACTGGAAGAGAGCCATATTTGTTCCCATTTCCAAAAAAAGGTGATTTAACAGAATGTGGAAATTACTGAACAGGATCAATAATACCACAGGCAGGCAAAATCTTGAAGATTATGCAAAAATGGCTACAGCAGTACACTAACCAAGAACTGCCAGAAGTCCAAGTTGTGTTTAAAAGAGGCTATGTGACCAGGGATATCATTATTGATATCCAATGGGTCTTGGCTAAAAGCAGAGACTACCAGAAGATTATCTACTTGTATTTTATTTACTATGCAAAGGCATTTGACTGTGTGAACCTTACACTACGGTAACAGTGAGAACAAAGGGGAATCCCAGAACGCTAGTGTTCATAATCTAAGAAGAGAACCTTAGAAATCACTATACCCATAAGCTTCAATTGATATTAAATTCCAAAAACAGTAAGGTGTCTATGTTGTTATATATAGCATGACTCACAGATCATAGCCCATTTGTAAAAATATTTCAAGGGGATTAGGAGCTGGTAGTTTTCTTTCATTAGCAGAAGCTCTGGTGGTGTAACTGCATAGCAAATCTAAAGAGGTGCCTCTCTGGTGGTCTGAATCCACCAGTGGCTCCAAAGGAGGAGGATAGGACATTTTCCTTCTTGTCATTTACAGCCTTGAAGAACCTGACAAAGGGTGCGCCAGGTTCCAGCTGAATGTCAGTGAGTTTTAAGATAGGGAATCTAGTTCTAAACTTGCTATTGTTAAATTTTATGAAAGGGTGATTCCTTTTTTTTTAACTTTTATTTTAAATTGATTTTAATCAAAGTTTACAAAGACTTTGGATTTCCATTCATTCATTGTTGCATTTACTCCCTGCCTACGCTCCCCAATTCGCTTTTTGGAAAAGTAATTCTTTCATTGTTATTCGATCCCTCCTCCCAAGTCCACTTCACTACTGTTCTGGACTCCTGCCATAACAATAATATATAATCATATATCCCTTTTAAGCAGTTTTCTCCCTCATCTGTTTCAAGCAGGATACATTATTTATCTCATCTTTCTCAGAAATCAAGCAAGATCCACACGTCACTCCATACACAAAAACCACCTCCAAGTGGATCATGGATCTAGGACTAAAACCAAGGACTATAAACGTCATTAAAGAAGGGCTTTGAAGAACCCTATCAGTCCTAATCCACAACATAAATAGTCTTCCAAGCATTCTGAAAAATCTACAACCAGGAGAGGGATAAAACAGATGAATGGGGCCTTCTAAGAATCAAATCCCTATGCACATCTAAAAACTTCTCCAACAGGGTAAAAAGGGAAGCCACCGACTAGGAAAAAGTATTTGGTAATGACATATCAAATAAGGGACTTATATCCAGAATTTATAAAATACCTGAGCAACACAACAAGATAAAGGTAAACAATCCAATTGAAAAACGGGCACAGGATATGAACAGACACTTCACCAAAAGAAGACATTCAGAGGGCAAACAAACACATGAAATGTTCAAAATCCCTAGCTCTGAGAGAGATGCAAATCAAAACAATTATGAGATAGCTTCTCACCCCAGTAAGAATAGCAAAATTTAACAGAACAGCAAACAAATGCTGGCGAGGTTATGGAGAAACTGGAACCCTTATTCACCACTGGTGGGAGTGTAAAATCGTGCAACCATTATGGAAGGTAGTATGGCGCTTTCTCAAAAAGTTGCAAACAGAGATACCATTTGACTCAGCAACTCCACTACTGGGAATATGCCCTAAAGAAACCATAACTGCCACCCAAACAGATACATGCACACCTATGTTTATTTCTGCTTTGTTCACTATAGCAGAGTTGGAAACAACCCAAGTGCCCATCAACAAATGAATGGATAGAGAAGCTCAATGTTCACACAATGGAATACTATTCGGCACTGAAAAACAAGGAACTCATGAAATATTACACAAAATGGGTGACCCTAGATGACATTATGCTGAGTGAAATATCTCAGTCACAAAAAAGACAAATACGGCACAATGCCACTGTTATAAAAAAGGACTGAAGGGATGAGTCCTTTAAAATATAATTCCTTCAATTTAAAAACAAGACCACTCACAACTAAAATACGAAACAAAAACACCCCTCAAATGCATGCTGTCAAGTGGGTTCTGACTCATAATGATCCTTGAACACGTCTCCAAGGCTGTAAATCACACAGGAGGAGCCTATCCTTCTCCTAGAGTTGATGGTTGATGTGAAAGGCTAGAGAGGCTTGGCCTTTTGGGCAGCTGGTTGCCTTATTCTTTTTTAATGACTTTTCGGTCTATGTTAATTTTCTGCAGAAGCACAATTGGGTATTCTGGAATTTCCATTCGCCTCAACATTATCCATGATTGTGATCCATGCAGTCCAATGCCTTTGTAGAGCTAATAAAACAAAATTAAACATCTTTCTGGTAGTCTCTGCTTTCAGCCAAGATTTATCTGACATTAGCAAAGGCATCCTTCCTTTAAGGGCTCTAATGAATCTGCCTTGAATTTCTGACAGTTTATGCCTGGCTACTTTAAGATTTTCCTTGGTTAGGTATGTAACATTAATGACACTGTGGGACAATTTCCAAATTATACTGGATCATATCTTTTTGCAAGGCACAAGTATGGATCTAAATGAATTGATTTTTGATATAGCCCAATGAGCACGTCCAAGGCTGTATCTGACTACTGAAACAGCTCAGTTGATATTTCACCAATTCCTGGAGCCTTAATTTTTGTCAACGCTTTCAGTGCAGTCTGTGCTTCTTAATTCAGCGTAAGTGGTTCTTGATCATGTAATTTTCTGTAACTGTGCAATGACAATTTCTTTTGGTAGTTACTATGTATTCTTAACAAATTATGGATACCATTGAGAGGAACAGGAATCCCAGAACACTTAACTGTGCTCACACAAATCTATACAAGCCCCAAAAGGAGCTGTCCTTATGTAACAATGGAGCACTACATGCTTTAAAACAGGCAAAGAGTGTGTCAGGATTGTATCCTTTCTGTGTACCTATTCAATTCAGTATGCTGGGCAAATCATTTGAGAAGCTGTACTCTATGAAGAATGTGGCATCATATTTGGTCAAAGAGTCATTAACAGCCTGAATTATGCAGATGGCAATCATTTTTGTATAAAGTGGAGAAGACCTGAAGCACCTGCTGCAGAAGATCCAAGACTATAGCCTTCAATAAAAAGCACATGTAAAAAAAATCAAGGGAGCTCTGGTGGCCTAGTGGCAAGAAGCTGCACTGCAATCCCAGAGATATACATTTCGAATCCACCAGATGCTCTGCTGGAGAAGGAGGGGCAATCTCCTCCGTACCAGTCAGATCTGATTTGATGGCGCACACGCGCGCGCACACGCACACACACACACACACACACACACACACACACGAATCACATGTAAAAATCAAGGGGGGGAAAAAAAGCCTCACAACTGAACCAGCAGACAATATGATAAACGGAAAACTTTAAAACTTGTCAAGGACTTAAATCAATGCCCAAGACAGCAACAGTTTAAAAAAATAGAAAATGATCTCTTGTCAAGGACTCCTCTGGAGTGCTAAAGAACAAAACCATCAGTTTTAAAGACTGAAGTGTGCCTGTCCCAAGTCATGGTATTTCAATTGCTTTATCTGCATGTAAAAGTTGGATAATAAATACTGTTCCTTTTATTGCCATGGATCACGATTCTGTAACTCTATGAACAAAAGGTCTGAAGCCTTTCTAGAACTATCGTCATTTATCTAAGTTCAGTGTTTCCAGGGACATGTTGTTTAGGAAGTGGATGCCATTCCTGCTTCCAAACAATAAATATGGAAGACTGAAAAAGAACTGATGCCTTTGAATTGTGGTGGGGAACAGTACTGAAGAATATACCATGGATTGCCTAAAGAACAAACAAATCTGTCTTGGAGGAAATGCAACCAAAGTAACTCCTTAGAGGCATGGATGGTAAATTTCATCTCATCTACATTGGTTGGGGAAGGAGAGGATGACCAAGTAGGTGACTGACATGGTGACTGCCACAATGGGCACTTGTGTGTCAGAAATTGTGAGGATGGTGCAGGATAGAACAGGGTTCAGATCTTTTGTTCAAAGGGTCGCTATGAGTTGTACTTAACTCACCTGCACCTAAAACACCACCACCACTTAGGTTATGTTGACAGGAAGTACCAGCCTTTGGCAAAAGAAACCATAACTGAAAAGGAGTTTGTGAGAGGAAGGTCAATGAGATGGCCTAACTGGGGCGGGGGTGGGGTGGGGTGTGAGGGGTGGGGAGAGGATTGAGAGAAAGGTGCTAAAGAGAGGAAGATACTCAATGAGATGGGCCTAATTAGGGGAGATGTTGCAAGGATGGTGCAGGTTCGGGTTTTGACTGTTGTTCACTTGATGGGAACAGTAAGTACAATTTATTTTGCTCAGTTTTTCTTGCTTACAAGAATATATATATATATATAAAAATAAATAAATTTCCTTTCCTAACAGTATCTTTTTGACAATATTTACTAATATGACTATTTCAACCTTATTTTCTGAAGAATATTATCTCTGAAATTTGAAATGAAGGCAATCAATATCCCAACAGAAAACTGGGTAAAAAACAAGTAAGCTACAAAGATACACAAATGGTAAAACTGTGATTTGGTAATAAAAAACCAAACAGAAGGAGAGAAATGCTATTTCCATCTAATTAGCAAAGTGAAACTGGAATTAAGGTTATAGGTGACACACAGTTGTTAGGTGTCGCCAAGTTGAGTACGACGCATAGTGAACCTATGAACAAAAGATCTGAACCCTGTTCTATCCTGAGTCATCCTTTCACTTCCTGACACACAAGAGCCCATTGCAGTAGTCACTGCATCAATCCACCTGATCAAGGGTTTTCCTCTCCTTTATTGACCCTCCACCTTTCCTAGCATCAAATCCTTCTCCAAGCAATTGCTCCTCTTAGCAACTTGCCCAAAGTATGTGAGGCGAAACCTCATCATTCTTGTCTCCAAAGAGCACTCTGGCTGCATCTTTTCCAAGACATATTCGTTTATTCTTTTGGCCGTCAATGTGCTGTTCAGTGCTCTTCTCCAACACCACAACTCAAAGGCATCAATTCTTCACCTGTCATCCTCACTCATTATCCACATAGTAGGGCGTACTAAATGATTATCGTCAAAAAACTGGCAGATCAAATAAATTGAGTGGTATCATGATTTACTTCCAGTAAGATTAGTCAAGAAAATCATATGTGCACACCCATGTTTATTACAGCTTTGTTCACAATAGCAAGGAGTT
>NW_006399782.1:22046108-22068610 GCF_000299155.1 Elephantulus edwardii | reverse complement strand
CAAATACTGCATGGTGCCACTGTTGTAAAACAGGATTGACCTTGGGGTTGGGGAAGAGACTGAGAAAGATGGGTTCAATAATGTATAGTGCACTGAAACAGATGAGGGGGAAAACTGTTTAAAAGGGGTATGTGATTAGGTATTTTTGTCGTGACAGGAGTCTAGAGTGAAGCCTACATGATGGAGTAGACTTGGGGGAGGGTTTGTAAAACAATGAAAGAATTTGTCTTTTACTTTTCCAAGAGGGTAGTGTAGTAGGGAGGAGGGTTGGGAGGGAGAAAAGTGAAACAATGAATGAATGGAAAAACAAAGTCTCTGTAAATTTTCACTGACATTAATAATAAATTTAAATTAAAAAAAAAAAAAGACTAGGTAGCACATAACAACAACAACAAATAAAAATGGCTAGTGCATGTAATAAAAAAATCATATGGAGCTCTATTCGGCAATACATTGGTTTTGCCAAGAATGGGAATGGACTTGACAGCAACTAGTAACATCTCAAACTAATTTGGTAAAGAAATTTTAGTTATTTCTATATTGTCGTTAGGTCAAGTTGGTTCCAATTGATAGTGATCCCATGTACACAACCACCAGGTCCTGCAACATCCTCCAAGCACTGGTATGTTTGAGCTCACTGTCAGCGTTATCCTGTGTCAATCCACCTTATTCTAGATCTTTTTTATTCTCCAATTCACCATGGATGATGCCGTCTTTCTTCAGAGACTGGTTTTTTTTCTGGTATCTATCATGTTACAAATGCTCACTGCATACAACAGCTCTCAGATACCTCCACTCCTTTTAGTAGTTTATTAATACCCTTAGCAAATTACTTGAGGATTTTTGGGAAAGTGCCTTCCTCTTCTACGCACTGTACACAAGAACATTCTCATAACTCTCTGGTACTGTAAAGCAGCTACTTGGTGGCTTAGTGGTAAAGAGTTGCACTGCCTACCCAAAGATACACAAACAGAATCCATCAGGTGTTCTGCAGCAGAAAGATGGGCAATCAACTCTCTTGCAATTTAATGCCTACTAAAATCCACTGGAGGGTCACCTATGAGACAGTTCCAATGCAATGGTACTAACATCATCATTATACAGGTCAGACTTTTAATGGGTGAAAACAAAAATCACTTCTGAAAAAAGTAGCGAAGATCCATGTCAAGAATTTTGATGAATTAACATTCACTATAGATATGCTGTAAAGAACTACTTTAAAACAGTGTCAGCAATGATGGAGCCTGAATATAAACAAACACAAACTTTCAATTCTTCCTTCTTCACCCAGATAAAGTGGTGAGAGCTGCCCCAGAATCCTGGTCCCCAAGTTCAAATATTTGCTATGTGGGAATTCGACCTTAA
Source organism: Elephantulus edwardii (assembly GCF_000299155.1). Taxonomy (NCBI): domain Eukaryota; kingdom Metazoa; phylum Chordata; class Mammalia; order Macroscelidea; family Macroscelididae; genus Elephantulus; species Elephantulus edwardii. The sequence continues at coordinate 22,067,245 of NW_006399782.1, read as the reverse complement.
GGAAGATGATTATTTATTGTACTGTATTTCTATTAGTATAGTACAGTACTGTCCAAATTGTCGTACACGTAATTTAAATTTTTCTGGTAGTTATAACAAAGTGAATGAAATAATTTTAATATACAATAAAAATAAAATTAAAATTTGTATTTTTATAAGTTTATAGCAAGTCTTTGACTGTGTGGGTCATAACAAACTGTGGCTGACTCTGAGAAGAATGGGAATCCCAGAACACTTGATCGTGCTAATGCGAAACCTATACTTGGACCAAGAGGCAGTCGTCAGAACAGAGCAGGGAAACACTGCAAGGTTCAAAAGTGGGAAGGGCGTACGCCAGGGATGTGTCCCATCTCCATACCTTTTCAACCTGTATGCAGAACAGATTATCCGGGAGGCTGGGCTCTATGAGGGGAAATGTGGGGTCAAGACTGGTAGAAGATCTATCAACAATCTATGTTATGCAGATGCCACAACCCTGCTTGCTGAAAGTGAGGAGGACCTGAAGCAGCTGCTGCAGAGTGTCAAGGACTGCAGCCTTCACTATGGATTGAGGCTCAATGTCAAGAAGACAAAGATTTTCACCACTGGGTCAACTGGCAGCATCAGGATGGATGGTGAAGCGATTGAGACTGTTCACAGCTTTAGTTTGCTTGGCTCCACAGTCAACACTCTTGGCACCAGCAGTCAGGAAATTAAAAGATGTATTGCCATGGGAAAGTTTGCTGTTAGGGATCTTTCCAAAGTTCTGAAGAGCAATGGTATCTCTCTGGAGACTAAGGCGCATCTGATACAGGCCATGGTCTTTGCAATCACTTAGTATGCATCAGAGAGTTGGACAATGAATGACTAGAGAGGACAGAAGGAGAATTGATGCCTTTGAGCTGTGGTGCTGGAGAAGAGTCTTGAGGGTACCATGGACTGCTAGGAAAACAGACAGATTCAATATGGAGAGGGTTAAATCAGGCGGCTCCTTGGAGGCAAGGATTCTGAAGGTTCGTCTAACATACTTTGGACATGCTATAAGGATGGACCAGTCCTTGGAGAGGGACATCATACTTGGTAGGGTGGACAGACAGCGTAGGAGGGGAAGACCCTCTATGAGGTGGATTGATTCAGTGACTGGCATAATCGGGACGGGCGTTTTGGAGACAGTGCGATTGGCACAGGAGCAGAGTTTAGGGCTGTTGTACATAAGGTCACTATGAGTCGCAAGTGACTCAACGGCACATAACAACATAGCAAGTCTTTCAAAAAATCCAATATATATATTTTCATGATAAACCTTTTATGAGATGTTAGTGTTCTACTGAGTTACCTGACCTATACTTACATGTCATAAAAATTAAAACAAGTAGATTAACACTATTATAGGGGTCCCAGGCACTTGGATTATGAATATAACTTTTACTTAAATTATTTAAAACTCAGTTCCTCAGTTTACAGTGAAATTACTCAAAAGCCACTTGTAGCTAATCACTATTATACTGGCTAGCATAGGTTTAACACTTTTCCAGTAAATTAGGCACTGAATGAATTTAAGTAAGAGATAATAAGAAAAGGATAAAAAGAAAAGCGTTGGGTGATAGCACAATTATATACTTTTGTAGCTATTAAATTATAATCCATCATATTCATGACAGAAATATCTAAGTTAGTTCTAGTATGTTATTATTGTTCTATTTTTTGGTTTGTTTTTAAAGGAGAAAGAATTATTTTAATAATTTGTTTGACAGAATAAATATGCATGACACTTTTTTTTGCATGACACTTTAAAGAGTTCAGCTGACAGTAAAGTTAATATAATATGACCAGAAATTACAATACTGGGACTATACTATTTAAAACAAGGATGATAGTAGTTTCACTCTCCCAGTTTACAAATGTCTTAGAATAATGATGAAAGCTTGCCTCACATACTTGGGACACATTATCAAAACGCATCAGTCTCTGAAGGACACCCTTTTTTTGTAGTGTCAGTGAAACAGAGGATGACCTTGAGTGATATGGATTCAAATGTTGACTTTAACAAACACAACAATTTTAACGATGGTTCAGGATTGAGCAGTTTCCTCCTATTGTGCGCAGGGTCACTATGAGTGAGAACCGACTCAACAGCGCCTAACACTAACCACCATCCAGAATAATACTGACATAATGGCATCAAGGATGTTCAAAATCATGGTAAACATGGAAAATGAGATCCCTCTTGAAACACAATGTGGTGACAGGGTAATATTCATACACATACAAGGAAGTCCAGTGATCACCACTATCATTCATATATATGCACCAACAACTAAGCCAAGGAGGAGAAAATAGATTTCTACCAACTTTTGCAGTCAGAGATCGATCAAACATGCAATCAAAATGCATTAATAATGGGTGACTGGAATGCAAAAGTTGGGAACAGGGAAGAAGGATTAGTAGACAGAATGATAGAATTCTGTACAATAATTTATTAAAAATACTTTTTATAAGAAACACAAACGCAGGCTATACACATGGATTTCACCTGATGGTATGCATAGGAATCAAACAGATTACATCTGCGGAAAGAATTGCTGGAGAAGATCAGTATCAGCTGTGCAAACAAGGCCAGGTACTGATTATGAAAGAGACCACCAACTACTCATTACAAGTTCAAGCTGAAGCTAAGGAAAATTATATCAAATCCATGGCAACCAAAATACGACCTTGAGTCTATCCCACCTGAATTTCAGAACCATGTCAGGAACAGGTTTGAACACCAATGAGTGAAGACCAGATGAGTTGTGGGAGGATATCAAGGATATCATCCCCCAAAAAAAAAAGAACCTAGTCCCACAAAAAAAAAAAAAAAAAAGGCCTAGGGCCCAAAAAAAAAAAAAAAAGGATATCATCCCAAACAACAAATGTTATCAAAGTTGTGCAGAAACTGGAACCAATGTCAGCGGGAGTGTAAAATGGTGCAACCACTATGGAAGGCAGTGTGGCATTTTCTCAGAAAGTTGCAAATAGAAAATGCCATTTGACCCAGCAGTTCCACTACGGGGAATATGCCCCAGGGAGACGATAACCGCCACCCAAGCAGATATATGCACACTCATGTTTATCGTGGCTTTGTTCACAACAGCAAAGAGTTGGAAACAACCTAAGTGCCAATCACAAATGAATGGATAGAGAAGCTGTGGTATATTCACACAATGGAATACTATGCTGCTTTGAAAAATAAAGAACTCATGAAATATGTACAAAATGGGTTACCCTGGATAACATGATAAGGAAATAGTCATAGAAGGACAAATACTGCATAGTGCCACTGTTGTAAAACAGTACTGACTGATGCTGCGGTTGGGGAGAAACTTAGAGGGATGGGATAGATTATGTATTCTGCACTGAAGAAGATGAAGGAGAGAACTGTTTAAAAGGGATCCATGATTGGGTATTACTGTCATGACAGGAGTCCAGAATGAAGGCTGCATAGTGGAGTGGATTTGGGGGGAGGGACTGTATAGTAATGAAGGATTCCCCCCAAAAGAGGAGCGAACTGGGAGGGGGAGGGGTGGGCAGAGAGATAAGTGCAGCAGTGAATGAATGGAAATCCAAGGTCTCTATAAACTTTCATTAAAATAATAAAAAACGAAGAAAAAAAGAAAAAAATAGAATTATCATCCATGAAGACATGCAAACGATGGCACGTAACTGATGAATGCTTTAATTATTTTTAAAAATATCTCCTTACTCTTGACTACTTTTGTTTTGTCTAGAATGTTACCAAACAGTATTCACACTTTTAGGTGGGTGGGTAGAATCACACAGCTATCACTAACGTATACAAATGGTGTTATGTGCTGTAGAGTTAGTTGCCGGCGACCCACAGCAACCCTATGTATAGCAGCTCTAAACTCTGTCCTATTCTGAACCAGTTTCACTCACACTTACCCGCATTGTCCTAGTTACTATATCAATTTATCTCATCTGGGGTCTTCCTCTCCTTCACTGTCCCTCCACCCTTCCAAGTGTGATGTCCTTCTCTAAGGATTGGTCCCTCCTGGCCATATGTCCAAAGTATGTGAAACAGAGCTTCAAAATCCTAGCCTCAAAGATAAACTTGGTTTCACACTTTCCATGACAAATCTATTTGTTTTCTTGATGATCATGGTATGGTCAAGACTCTTCTCCATCATAACTTGAAGGCACTGATTCTTCTGGCTTCCTTAGTTCTTGTCCAGCTCTCTGATGCATAGCAAGTAACTGTGAAGACCAAGGATACTTTCTGAATTACACAATGAACCTAGTTACTGACAGACACAAATCTTCTCATGCTTTTTTAGGACATTTTAACTGTTTACATGTCAAAATATTTTATTATAATTTACTTTTGTTTTATCGCTCCCTTTATATTAAACCATTACCTACTTTTGGTTTTTAAAATAGTAGTGCAGGTTGATTATATTGTATTGAGAATCTATGTCAACAAAGTATTTGTTTCAATCAACATTCCACAAATTTCACTGAAGCAATACGTATAAATGGCAGGTTTACAAAGGCTGAACTCTTCACTCTAACTTTTGTTTTACTTTGCTGACAAAAATTAAGCAATAAGCTCTTAATTAAAATAAAAGACTTTATTGAAATACAAGCTTCATAAAGAGCATAAATTTTGTGTAAAGCTCATCCTATGTACTCAAGATTTTAATTTCCCCATTTTCATTACAAACAGTAATCAGTATCAGACATAATGGTTAATTCTGAGCTATTTAACATTGTTTAGTTTCTTACTGCAGTCTAATATTTTAATCATCTACTAGCATTTGTGAACAAGATGGGCCATCTCCTCTCAGGGAATTTAGAGTCTTTGAAAACCTACTGGAACATTAGTTATGAATCACTGCTGGCTCAATGTAATCTACAGCCTCTGAAAATGTGCTGGAGGGTCAGTTATGAGTAGATTCTGACTCAGTAGCATTAAGTATATAGTAGCATCCAGTTATAAAAACCCTTTTAAAATTTCAGTTGGTAAATCATTCTAACACATTTTAAACTGCTGTCTGCTTTCCCATATTCAGAGCAGTTAGATATAGTGTATAGTGGCATCGTCCATCGCAAGTGGCCAAATTTCTATAGCAGTTCAAATCCACCAGTGGCACCTTGGGAGAAACAGGAATCATCCCCCATGTGTGAGTCACAGCCTTGGAAGCCCAGTGGAGGGTCAGTTATAAGTTGGTTCTGACTCAAATGCAACGTGTGAGGCTCCTTTATTTTAGCCATTCTTGTTTAAAATATTTTTTGTTAGAATTGTGTTCTGATGGCCTAATGAGTTGCGTGTTGCACAGCTAACGAAAAGGTCAGCTGTTTAAATTTGTGGGATAAAGACGGGCAATCTCTTCCTTTAAGTATTTATAGCCTTGCAATCCCAATGAAAGATAGCTATAGGTAGAAACTGACTCTACAGCAATGGGTTTTAGTTTTCTGGTTACCAAAAAGGGTAAGTATGTTCAGTTCTGTTTGTTATACACACCCCACTGCTATCTCAGTTAATGGCCATCTCTGACATATTTACTCTAGTTTTATCTTCTCTAGAGAAAATAATTTAAAAATAAGTAGCTTCTTTAAAGAAATTCAAGATACAATGTTCCTAATTAATAAAAATAGCCAACCTCATTAGAAAGGAAAATAAAAGTTATGAAATACATCTCAAATTCTAGACCTTTAAGTATACTAACTAGAAATTTAGCCGTGATATGGAAATTTACCTGTGACAAGGGAAGACAAACTGCACAGGTGGATACAATGGAAAAGCTTAATATCACAAATAATGAACATTACATACACATGTATAGAAACACCCTATATGCAACAATGTGCACTATTTAAAGAGAGCGCATTGTGCCTGATTTTTAAGTCTTCTTAACTCATTGTTTTTATATGTTTAAAACATTTAGCATATAAAATCTCATTAAAGCCATATAATCATTACCACTGTTCCATTCCACTGGCCTTTCCAAAGTCAAGAGTCAGGACTATCACAATGACTGCATTGTGTTTTATGGTACAAGTCTTTAAACTAAAGGGCTTTAAAATCTTGACAGTATGTATTATCTTCACTGACAGATTAGAATAAAAAAAATTAAAAGTCCCATCAAGAGTTAGTTCATCTTGGATTATATTTCCATGAAGCCTTAGTATTTACAGCTCTAAATATAATTCTAGGCTCCCAGTCATGTTTCTCATTTATAAAAACAAGCAACCTCAGTACAAAAGCAACACATTATCACAACAGATCTCAAATGTCAGGCATTAGTGATATGTTTTAGGACTCTGCATTTCAGGTATAGCTCTGGAATACACTACTGGTTTCACTAACTCAGTTTCCATAGACTTCCCCTAAATTTGGTCACATACTCAATTTGAGCAGTTGAATCACAACAGCAGACTCTAACACATTTATGCTTTAAAAGAAAATGCTTCACAAGATAGAAAATGAAAAAATACCAGTTATTAATATCAATACCATTCTAATGCCAATCTTTACTGTCAATGCAAAGGTACGCGGTGCAAATCCACCAGCTGCTTGCAGAAGAAGATAGATGAGGAATCTCCTCCCATGCAATTTATTGCCTCTGAAAATCAGCTGGAGGGTCAGCTATGGGTTGGTTCCAACTCCATGGTACTTAACACCACAACCACCATCAAACAATACCAATCTAGGAAGCTCTGATGGCCTGATGGTAAGAAGCTGTGCTGCAATCACAAAGGCACTCTAAAAACCTGCTAAAGGTCAGGGATGGACCAGTTCCACCTGACAGCACACAACACTATAAACCTCTGTATTAAAACTAATGTTACACTCTAGCTAGTTTGAGCTGTTGTGCTGTTGGTAACCGACTCCAGCAGGTTTTCAAGGGAGGAAGATTGTCTATCTTTTGCTGAGAATCTGGTAGATTTGAGCCATGTTTTTGAACTGGAGGTGCAAATCCTTACTAGGCCACCAGAGCATCTAGAATAAGCTCCTAAAAGACTCTTTTAGGTATTTGTGGCCATCTCACCCTGGGAACTCTTTCCAAGTTCATTTTCATTACTTAGCAGAACAAGATGATTATTTTTGGCAATGAGAATACAGAAAACAGTAAAACAAAGCAGCCATACTAAAACAGTTTACCACAGGAGGTGGGGTGAGGGATCGTCCAACATTTGGATCATGTATAATCATGCCTCAGGAAACTCTAAGATCTTTGATAAATGTCGATAGTTACAGAGGGACCTCAGGCATTTTTGTTCACAGGGTCATTATGAGTCATACTCGACTTGAACGCTATCAACAACAGCACCAACAATTAACTAATTTAAGCTGTGGTGCTGGAGAAGAGTATTGAGAGTACCATGGATTGCTAGGAAAACAAAACAGATTCATCTTGGAAAGGGTTAAACCGGGTGGCTCTTTGGAGACAAGGATTCCGAGGCTCTGTCTAATATACTCTGGACATGTTGTAAGAAGAGACCGGTCCTTGGAGAAGGACATAATGCTGGGGAGGGTGGAGGGACAGCGCAGGAGGGGAAAGCCCTCTATGAGGTGGATTGATTTGATGACTGGGATTATCAGGACGGGAGTGTCAGAGACAGTGTGAATGGCACAAGACAGAGCAGAGTTTAGGGCTGTTGTGCAAGCGACTCGACGGCACATAACAACAACAACCTTCCAGACCACTATTCACAGCAAATGTTAGTGTGAAAGAGTGCAGATGCTGTGATTTGACCCTTGCTTAGGTAGAACGAGATTATTTTTTTTAAACTAACTCTGACAATCATTCCTCAGGGCTACTGAATAATCTGAAAAGCTCCACTAATGCAAAACATATTACAATTATTTAACCGATATGCTAAAACAGGAGAAACCCTCGGGTAATCCAGAAAGCATAACACGTTTATAAAGTCCCATCTTTGCCAAAAGAGTGGGAGGAAGGTAAGCTCTAAAAACAGGTAATTTTGGCAAGAAGCTGCACTGCAATCCCAGAGGTACGCAGTTCGAATCCACCAGATGCTCTGCTGAAGGAGGGGCAATCTCCTCCTGTGCCAGGCAAATCTGATTTGACGGTACGTACACGTACACACACACACACACACTTAAAAAAAAAAAGGTAATTTAGGCAACGTTTTAAAACACAGCATTTTGTAAACAATATTCTAGCAGCATAAAACGGAATGGGACAATTCATTCAACTGGAAACAGTCGAACCAAAATAACTCCTAGTTTAATTCAAGAGAGAAGCTGGGAAGCAGAAATGATAAATAGTAACTTTGCCAACCAGCTAAAGAAAAAAAAAAACCCAAACACACAAAACACCAACCCCTAGCATCCCAGTAACCAGGGACCTTTCTCACAGTCCTGCGGGGCAACAGTAAACTCGTGAAGCAACAGCTCCACCTACAGAGCACCACCACTTCCTTAAACCCTTCGGCACCCCAGGCCCACGGCGCTCGCGCGCTCCCCCTCCTCCACTCGCTCTGACCCAACCCAAAGCTAGTTGAGTCACTAGGTCTTAATACTCATCTTCACGCTCTTTACAGACTAATTCCTTCCCCCTCCAGTAGGTTTTGCACGCCTCCCAAGTATCAAAATAGAACTACCAGGTGTCAAAGAGCACAGTTCTCGGCGTGAAGCCTGGATCTGGAGAGCAACCAAGTCACTCCACCTGGATTGGCGGGCCGGGCCCCGATCTGGCGGCTCCGCGGTCCGCTGCTCCCGGGTTAGGAGGCCCCGGGCGCCTCTCAACCCCTGGAGTCCCACTCGGTCGCTAATTCCCACTCTGCCTCTGCCTCCACTCGTCCTGTAGGCTGAAATCTCGGGCACCCCGGGTTCTGCCTTCGCTGACTCTTCAGCCCGCCAACAGCCTTGCCTCCGCCCCCTCCGTCCGCGAAGCGAACACAGAAGCCCTGAAATCTCCCTCCGCCTGGCACTCCGCGCTCGCCCGGTCCTCATCGAGTCTCTATGTCTTCACCGACCGCCTCCCTCCCTCCTTTTCTCCTGGCCCGCGTCCTCCCCGAGGGCAGGGCCCTCTCCGGCTGCCCTTCCTCACCCTTTCATCTTCCCCGTCTGCTGAGGCCGTCGTTACCACCGATATCAACGCCGCCGCCGTCGCCGCCGCCCTGAGCTCTCCGCGCCCTCAGCTGGCCACTCAACCCTACCAACCGGCCTCCTCGCCTGGGGCAGGGAACTTGAGCGGGTGACGAAGGCCGCGAAAGTCGAGCGCGGCCCTGAGTCTCCGGAGGGGGCGGGGATGTGTCCCGCTGCCGCGCTGGTGCCGCTGCTTCTCCACACGTGCACACGGAGCGCTCGGCTCCCGCCCGCCGCTGCCAGCCAGACCCGCCGCCGCGCCGTGACCTTTCACCCCGCCCCCTCTGCGCGCCGGCGCGTCCGCCTCCTCTCGCGCAGCCGCATTGCTTGCCCTGTGCACCCTTCCCCCTCACCTCCGTCCTGGGCCCTCCATCTTTTTGCTGGCTACGCCCTCTGGCGTTGCTCTCCTCCTCCCCCCTTTTACGACACAACTGGTAGTATTGGCTTGCTCGCCCCGCTCTCCCTGGCGATAAAATCCAGATTTTTCCAAGCCTCCCTCTTCTCTCTCATTCCAACAAGATCAGTCATCTTCCTCAACCCTGGCCTCAGCTGGTAGTACCCAGAGTGACCTTCAAATGCTCCTGGCTCCTAATGGGACTTTATAAAGTGGGTTCTTCTAAGCGTAAAGCAGTCCCTGAGAAACTTAAATACAGGAATTATTAAAGCAAGTAAGCCTAATTAGAAAGCCCCTAGATGATTTGGCTTCCAGCCAGCACCATTTTCGCGTCACATGATTGGCCCAAACGTTGCGGTTTGAGATTTTATTTTTTTTTACCGGCGAGCCCACGAAAGACGGAATCCCATCGCCATTTCCGGTCCCTAGATACTGGCCTTAACGTCACTTCCTTGGCGATGCACTTTAACCTACCTCCTACCTTGCACTTCAAGAATCCAATCTTGCTGTTTCTGTGAAATTTTGTTTCTTTTTACTATCTAAAACGTGAACAGTGAAACGCTTCGCAAAGATACGGCCCGCGAGGCCGTGCTCGCGCCAAGGGGGCGACAGGGCGGAGCTGCATGTCACGTGAAGGCCTAGGCCCGCCCCCCTCTGCAGCTGAGGACTTCCCCTCCCGCAGTGGCAGAGCGTCTGGGTGGGTGATCGGTACTGGTTTTGGCACCTCGCGCCCGGGCAGGTGAGTGGCGACGGATACCCGGCAGTTAATAGGGACAGGAGGAGTGAGAAAGAAAGGAAAAGGACGCTCACGAACGGCAGCCTCCGATACCTGGGTGGGTTCTCCCACCCTTGTCATCTTGCACCCGCAAAGAGCTTATTTCTCCAGTTCTCTTTAACTCTTCCTCCCGCTGTGGCTGCCCCCTCAACCTAGTGGTTGCGATGTCCACCTTCTCTGCCAGGGAGGACCGCAGCCATTATAGTTTCTTATTGAAAGTCCTTGGGGCTTCGAGTAGTGGGATTGATTTAGCAATTTCTTGAGGCGAGACTTAGTGGCTGGGTTTCATTCTTTAACGCCCATTAGTTGGCAAAGGTCCTTAATCTCCCCAGCTCGGGTTAGAGAAAGAGAAGGAAAACCCTAGAGGCAGAGGCGTCTCCGATGAGATAGCTTTGAGAGGGAATATCACTGAAATGGCCCTCATTGCAGTTTCACAGGAAGAGCTTGTTTCCAAGTGTGCTTTCTCAGTAATTCTAAGGATTCCTCCCCCCCCCCCATTCGTGTTGAAGAGGTTCTTAAAGATTTTCACGTGCTTTGTGTATGACTGGAAGGATAGAAGCAAGCTTTCATGTTCTCTTAGTGTGCAGAGAGAGAATACAGTGAAGAGAATGCAAATTGGCTTCAAAACAAGGGATCGCGGTAATGCGTCTGTCTCAATTGAATGGGGAGGTGTTGAAAGATGGTGTTGCAGTGTCATATGTTGGAGGCACTGTTAGCCTATGGAAAAGTGCTTTCCCCGAAAGGGAAGTAATTCTTCAGAAACTGGTTAGGCTGGAAATGGAATGTAAAGAAACCAAATTGAATTAAGATTAAGTCAAGATGTTGCTTAATTAATAATTTTTGCCTTTTGACATCTTTCCCTTTTACTATTCCTCCCTAAAATCCCGTTTAATTGCTGCCCCTGATCAATTCCTTGACCCATTTTGTGGTAGTTTTAGTTAAGTAACACTTGTTTTCCTTCTTAGGTTTTCCCACTTGTAAAACTCGAGGTGACCTCGTCACATTTTAATAGTATTTTGTGAAAATACAGAAATTGTTTTGCCTAGGTTTTTGCCCAACCAGTGCACTCTCATTTCATATGCGATGTAGTAAGCAATGTTTTGCCCCCAAACACTTTGCTTCTTGGCACCAGTGCTTTTTAGTTTGGGGTTAAATGCCTTATTTGTACTGCAAACTCAAGCTGTTTCTTAGTTCTTTTAATTTTAAAGGTCTTAGAATACAAACTTAATTCTTAAATATATTACATATTTTTCGTCTGAAAAGCACATACTTAGTTAAATCCAATAGTTCTGACATCAATAAAGTGATTTCACAGAACTTAAAAATGAATATCTAGTGTTGAATGTGACTGACCTATTACTTTTATTTTCTATAATGTACATTTTCACCATAAATTGGCCTCATTTTGTTAAGAACTAAAAGTTAATTGACATTTTAAAATTGCAACAATTTAACAAATTTAACAAAATGGTTTTTATACTAGGTTCAAAGTAGGAAAACTCCTTACCAGGAAGCAAAATCCTAAAGAATGTTTTGTAGTTTTCTTTTTTCCAAGCTAGGAAGATCTCTGTTTACCCTCATAGATTTACCATTTTAGTGTTTTGTACTTAAGATTCACATTGGATAGTGGTAGTAATCTGCTGTTAATGCTTATATAGGCCTGGCTGCTCTTTACATTCAAATAACTTTTTTAATTAGTTACAATCAAATTGATTCTAGCTCATGGCTATCCTATATGTGCAGAGTAGAACAGCTTTTACTCTGAATAGGATTTTCAAGGCTGTGGCTTCTCAGAAATAGGCTGCCAGGACTGTCATCTGAGGCACATCTAGCTGAGTTTGAACCTTCAACCTTTTCAGCTGGTAGTCCAGCACCTAAACTTTGGGCCACCCAGTCATACTTGCTGCAGGTATATAGTTTCAGCAATAATTTCTTCCCCAGATTGTCACTTCATTGATCTTAGAGGACGAAAAGAACAAGCAGTGTCATGTTATTGCCCAAGTGGCATTCCACCAACTAAGAATTCCTTAGGTGGTCTGGAAGGTTCAAACCAGTCCTGACTGGATGAGGGGGGAAAAAAAAGAAAATGAGCCAGAAGCATTGAGTAAGAGAGGGGGGAAATATCAATCTAAAAAGAAGTTGAATGACTCTGCAATTTTATAGTTCCTCCAATTTTAGGGAACTTATAAAAACAGTAATACAGACAACTTAAGAAATCTGCAGGCATTTGTGACTAAATTGCTGCTAAGATTAAATGTATAAAAAAAATTTTAACATACACTTCATTCACAAATTGCACTAGCCTTTTGAATCTTGGAAGACATTTTCTGATTCTATGCAGTATTTTCTACTTTATATTAATTTTAGCACATTATATTTAATCATGGAGCTTTGGTGGCCTAGTGAATAAGGAATTATACTGCCAATCTAAAGGCGTATGGTTTGAATCTACCAGTTGTTCAAAAGAAGAAAGATATACAGGTGCTTCCCTTTTAGTTTAGACTTTGAAAACCCACTGGACGGTCAGCTATGGGTTGGTTCCATCTTGACGTCAAGGAGTTATATTGAGTTTATATTTTATTACTGTTTGCTGGACTGTTTCTCACTAAATCATAGGATTCCTTGAAGTTCCAGGACAGCATATTTTGTGTCTTCAGCCATAGTGTTGAAGGAGCTAATATTATAGCCCTAGTGTTGAAGTAGCTAATATAAAAAAACCCACAACCAAACCTATTGGTCCTAGAGTTAGTTCTTTATGTCAGAATACAACTGTACACAAAGAGTTTTCAATGGCTTTTTTTTTAAAATTTTTATTTTTTTATTTAATCAGACATAGATTGTCAGGCCTTTCTTCTTCAGTGCTCTTGAGATAACCCTTGGCAACACATTTGCATCACTCAGGAACCTGAGGTACTCAGTAAATCATTTGTTGAATGACTGACAGTTGGGTAGAGATCATCCCACTTTAGCTCTTGTAGATCATTTAATGCCTCTTAGATTGTACAGTTATTTGAAATTCAGGTGGGATAGACTCAAGGTCATATTTTGATTCCCACGGATTCGATTTAATTTTCCTTAGCTTCAGCTTGAATTTGCATATGAGTATTTGGTGGTCTGTTCCACAGTCAGCTCCTGGCCTAGTTTTCACAGCTCAAATTGAGCTTCTACAGCAGTTCTTTCCAGAGTTGTAATCAGTCTGATTCCTATGCATACCATCAGGGGAAATTCATGTGTATAACCTGTGTTTATGTTTCTTATAAAATGTATTTGCAATGAGTAGATCATTGATTGTGCAAACTTCAGTTGTTCTGTATCCAGCTTCATTTCCATCACCAAGTCCGTGTTTTCCTGCTACTGATCCTTCTTTTCTGTTCCCAACTTTTTCATTCCAGTCACCCATTATTATTAATGCATCTTGATTGCATGCTTGATCGATCTCTAACTGTAAATGTTGTTAGAAATCTTTTATTTCCTCTTTTTTTGACTCTGGTTTTGGTGCATATGTTTGAATGATAGTGGTATTCACTGGACTTCCTTGTATACGTATGGGTGTTATCCTGTCACTCACGCTATTGTATTTCAAAACGTATCTAGAAATGACTTTTTTAAACTATGAAAGCAATCTTGTTTTGTTTCGCATTTTCATCTCCAGATCATGTGATCGTCTGAGTCAAAATGCCCTATGCCAGCCCATCTTATCACGACAATACCTAATATGTCAATATTATCCGTTCCATTTCTTCCTTAATAATACTAATTTTCCTACATTCATGGTTCTCACATTCCATGTTCCCCTCACTAGTGTCTGCTTACAACAGTTCTTCTTCCTTTGTGTTTCCATACTTGAGGGCTCCACCTCAGTTGCCCTGTTAGTCTACATGTGTACTATTGTACATAGGGTTTCTGGAGTCCTGCTATTTCAGAAGTGGATGGCCAATCCTTCTTCCTAGTCTGTCTGAATCTGAATGCTCAGATTTAGAAAAGTATTTGACAGATAAGCATTTTATAGACAAAGCAGATGAGAGCTATTTCCCCCAATTGTAGAATTAAACATTGGTTTCAGTGTTGTTCTTGTCCTTGAGCCACTTATTTCCCTGCTCCACCATCCACCAACATCCCCTTCCACTTTCCCCAACTCCTTTCAACACCTATCTCCTGTTGTCCAGCCCTCGATCTGAAAGCTCTTATCTCAAACTTTATGGGCTTCTTTGATTCCACACACTTCAGCGGCTGATAATTTCTTATGATGTGGCCAGTGTCTCTTCAGTTGAGGGGTAATGTTTCCCAAGTGAAGGTGATGTGTCCTGTAGATCTAGTATATAGAGGTGTTTTCCGGTCCTCGGACCCCAATGATTTCAGACTCTGCTTTGATCTGCCAGGCCTCTAGGTTGCGTTTACCTGTTGGGTGAGGGAAGCTGAAGTCCCTGACTATTGGTCCCTCTCTTCCCTTCTGAAATTCCTATTTCATGCTGAGCTCTGCCTTCTGCATGTGCCCCAACGATTTCAGACTCTGCCTTGATGTCACTTTGGAGACTAAGGTGCACCTGATACAGGCCATGGTCTTTGCAATCACTTGCCATGCGTCAGAGAGCTGGACAATGACTAGGGAGGATAGGAGACTTGATGCCTTTGTGCTGTGGTGTTGGAGAAGAGTATTGAATATACTACGTACGGACTGCTAAGAAAATGAACAGTTTCATCCTAGTGAATGGCTGCTTCTTGAAGGCAAGTCTTCTGAAGCTTCATCTGACATACTTTGGACATGTTGCAAGGAGGGACCAGTCCTTGGAGAAGGACGTCATGCTTGAAGAGTGAAGGGACAGCGCAGAAGAGAAAGACCCTGTATGAGTGACCGGGGTAATGGGGTAGGTGTGTCGGAGACAGTGAGATTGGAACAGGATAGAGCAGGGTTTAGGGCTGTTGTACATAATAGGATCACTATGAGTTGCAGGAGACTCGATGGCACATAACAACAACAGATTGTGCAATGGATAATTACCTTTCATTTTTATTCCCCCCCTTGTGTAAGGTCGTATCAGATCCAACTGGCACAGGAGGAGATTGCTCCTCCTTCTCCAGTGGAGCATCTGGTGAATACAAACTGCGCGTCTTTGGAATTGCGGCGCAGCTTCTTGCCACTTGGTGACCAGAGTTCCCTAGATAATTACCTTTCAAATATAAATTAGTAAAATGGTCAAAAGCGTAGACATGAGCCTTAAATGGATTTTATTAATGATTACATAAAACTCATGATTTTTATTAATGTGAGGATGAGGTGACTTGCTTTCACAATGTGTATGTTATGTATATGTATGTGTTGAAGTATTGGTAGGAAGGGTAAAGAGAATGAGTTGTATTAAAAGTGACTGAACATGCTGCATATATTCTAACACTAGACTGAAACATCTTCACTCATCTGTACCACTTTAGTTAAATACCTTCTTATGTAAAGTTAGAGGTAAGAGCCAACCTCTCACTGGTGTTGTGAATTCAAGGTAAACCCCTTCCCCCCCCCCCCCAGTGGATTAGGTTTTTAATAGACTGATTGCCATGGCAGGGATGGACCACTAGACTAGAAAGAATTGTATATAGTAAGAATATTCATTTCTTAACTCAAGGTAAACCTAGTCTTTGTGAAACTCTCTCCATTGCCTTTGAGTCAGAACTAACTCATAACTGACCTTCAGTTGGGTTTTCAAGGCTGTAAATCACACTGGAAGAGATTGTCCATCTTTCTCCTCAAAAGCTGCCATACTGAAAAGCTGCTGGTGGGTTTGAAATACCAGAGAGGTAAGCCTTTGGGTTGGTATCACAATTCCCTTTGGGCTATATTCCCCCAAAATGCCTTATGTGAAGCAAAGTATATGTAAATGTAATCACAGCCGATCTTCCAGCAAGTTTTCAAAGGCAATAAATGACATGAGAGGAGATTGCCTAGAATAGCATGCCTTTTGGTCAGTGGCTCCACTCCTTACTACTAAGCCACCAAAGCTCATAAAGCAGCATAGCATAGTCTTTACCAGAAATAATTTCCCAATTGGATAAATCTGGGTTCAATTTCTGACCTTACCTACCACTTATTAGCTGTATGATCCTGGTAAGTTAATTTAAGGTTAAATTTTCTCATGGGCAAAGGAGGAGATTACTCATCCTTCTGCACAGTAGTTGGTGGATTGGAACAATCTCTGTTTGGGATTTTCTTATCACTAAGCCACCAGAATAAGACTACCTATTAGGGTCTCCAAAGCTTAAGTTTTCATCTTAGAGAGGCTGAAGTATGAATAACTTTTGTGAGCAGCCCAGAGCTTAATCCATTGCACTACCAGGGCTCCTGAAGTCTAACAATCACAGATATAGAATGCTTAGTACACAGTCATTAAAAGAAAGAAGTTAACTTTTCCTTTTTTATTAATTTATATCTTATACTAAATTTCTGAGGGAGATTTAAGGTATCTTCAAAAATGGAATAGCATCTCTCTGAGTAATAGATTTGCCCTGTAAGAAAAGGGAGTAGAATTTGAAATTTGGTTATTTTTTTGAAAAAATGGATGAGCAAGGGGTAAAAAAAGACTTCTAAAACAGATCAGTAGGAGTTAAAAAAGATTTGCTACCAATTATTTTGACAAATGCAATGACTTAATAGTTACGTATGAATATTTTCATTAGGACTTGTTATCCACTCTCCACTCATGACACCACTAAGCACAATTAGATTGGACCTTTTTCATCCATTGGCTTTTCATTGGCTGATTTCCAGCAGTAGATGGCCAAGCCTTTCTTACTATGAAAGCACCCACTAAACCTGTTAAACATCATAGTGATAATTAAGCCTCCACTAATAGATAAGTAGTGGCTGTACTTGAGAGACTCAAACCCAGTTTTCCTCTATTGGAAGTGACAATTCTATAAACCACTACTGCTCTGTTGATCATGAATTAAAGAGGCCATTCTGTTCTTAAAATTTTATCCTAGCTATGGATTATATAGATTATTATTGTATAAAACTATAGGGACTTTTGAATTATAAATTTATAAATACTACCTTTTTAAAATTGAAGAATTTTCATATCTTTTTTATCCTCATATGAAGCAGGCATAGGAACAAAGACCATAATTGAGACATGAACTAGCATAAGATTTATTTTTTCCCTTCTTTAACTGATGACACAAGTATTTCTGTATTGGAAAATACCAGTAAATCAGACAGAAAATTGAAGTACAGCCATCATGTGTTTATATTTCACCTTAATCCTTGAAAAAATTACTCATTTGTCCTTAGGAAAGATTTTGTTGCAAAGTTACTGAATAGTCTCTTTAAATAATATAATAAAATGAATTAAAGTCAAGTATATTTTCCATTTAATTTTTTACTATAGAAAATAAGTCTTAAAAAAAAAAGAAAATAAGTCTTACTGCTTTCTGTTTCTTTGTAACATAAAAGAAACTTTGGTTTAAATAGCATATCATTTTACCTATATAGTATATACATATTATATGCATTGTAAGCATACTCATATATAAGTGCAGAGATGAAAGTGTATCTTCATAGTACTAGATCTTTGTTTTTACCCAATACTGTTAAGACCACCTGTAGTATTGGCCACTGCTGTAAATGAAAGTATCTAGTTTCTTGAAACTCTTCTTTTTTATATATGCTTGTAGTCATTAAAAAATAAATTTCACAACAGTGTTTAATAAATTAAAAAGTGATGCTGAGTAAATGATCAGATTTAAATTTTATTAAGCCCTTTAATTCCCCAATGGTTTTTTGTTGCTATCACATTTAGTATGACTCATGATTAGCTTAATACAAGAAAATCTTACATTTTGACTCAGTGGACTCAGTGTTGCCTAGTAGAACTATTCTGTTGATAATGAGGCTTTTGAAAAATTACATATATAGCATGATTTGCTTTATTTCTTTCATGAAAAATAAACTTGATTGAAAATAAAACTAGTGGTGCTTGATTTGGTGCAAAATAATTTTAGATGCTTGAACAATAAAAAAAAATAATACTTAAGTTTATCTCTTGATTAGACACTTAAAGGAAAATATAAAATTCTTTACAACTCAGTGGGCATCGTGATGGGAAAACCTAAAAATTTCATATAGATAATGAAGGCAGCTAAATAATTCTTTCATTTTAGATAGCTCTAGTGAAAATACTCAGAATTTTCCAGATAAACACATAAGTTATTTAATTTTAGATGTTTATATATTTTTAATGAGCTCTGGTGGCTTCATGTTGAGGAGCTGTACTGCCAACCCGAAGGCAAGCAATTCGAATCTGCTACTGCTCTTTCTAAGAAAGATGGGCAGTCTCCTGCCGTGTAATTTACTCTTCTCTGAAAACCTGCCGGAGGGTCAGCTATGACTCATTTCCGACCGGCAGTACATACAGTACCAACAACATACGTTTTTAAACTCAAAGAGTATGAATGCAGCAGAGTTTTTAAAAGCAAAAGTATACTTTAGTATATAAGGAAATTTTATTCATATCAGTGAGGAAAAGGGGCACATATATCTAGTAAATATAACTGCCACATTTTGCCCATTTGGAAGAAAGTAACATTTGAGTCACCACTTTGCAGCATTATACAAAAATCAATTTTCAAATAGGAATCTCTTAGTGCATGTGTATGGACAAGGCAAATTGAAAACTTGATCAATAAAATTAGTGGTTATCTCAGAGTAATTGGATGAGTTGATTTTTATGTTTTTTTCTCTCTCTCTGTGTGTGTATGTGTATGTGTATTTAACAACTAACCTGTAGTACTTTTGTCATTAGGGAAAAAACCTAACCCCTTCTAATTAGAGGATTACCAAGGGGGGGAAAAACCCCCACAAAGACAAAAATAAATTGACACAGTTCAACAACAGTTACTTGAAATGTCATTCTTGTCTTAATGACTTGTATAATAGCTGAGAATATCCAGATAACTTCAGAGAGTCTCCTGTTATGTATATGTGATAACTCCTCGAAGTCTAGTGAGAAATTATATTTAAAGGTGTATAAGCATTGATAGTCATTACCAGATAAGATTACAAATTGACATTTTATTTTTTTATTTTAATATTAAATGTCCATATTAAATGGTTTTTATCTTGGAGATGTAGAGTATGTATGTCATGACTATGGATCTATTACCAAACTTACACATAAAACAGTTGTTTTCAGGGAAAAACCTCACTATTAGTTTGGTGAATGAGAAATCTAGATTGCAAGATTAGCTTTCTTTAAGGAAGCTTCAAGTGAGAATCTTGTTAAAGAAGCAAAATGAATAGCAGTCACAGTTTTAAGTCAGAGCCATAGGAGAAAATGGCAAATGCTTTAGACTTGGAGTTTTGTGTTTACAGAAACTCTACTTGTTTCTTACATTCATGATTTTTGTTTCCTTTTGCATCACAAGTTTTTAAATTTATTTGATTATGTGTAATTCATTGTAAGCGATACAAATTTCTTTTTCAGAGAAGTAGTATATGGAAATAAGTAGTTTTGAAGTACAAAGGTGTTGAGAATCATCATGGCAAGGAACTTAAAGGAAAGACTGGAATCAGCTCTCTTAGTCAACCTTCCTTTACTTTTGTCTTTCTGTGTTTCATATTTTCTCCAATCATAAAATGTTTAAAATAGCAACCGGCAACATAATAAGAGTGATGTTTGTTGTTTTTAGTTATTCGCTCAGTTAATTAATGAGTGATATATTATAGTGGTTTTATTACTTGCCTCAATTATTTTTCATATTCACTGAGTCAACAGTACTTTAAATTGAGTTGAATGAGGAATGCATCTATAAATACAGTAAAATGTATATATTTACAAGTAAATATATGTGTTCGCTTTTCTTTTTCTTTTTTAAAACATTTTCTTATTTGTCCACAAATGTTCACACTTTTTCCACAATATTCTGGGGTTTGCATTTTTCATTTGAAGATCTTTAGACATACGCCCAGTTAAAGCTACTACTCTTTGCTTTTAATGATAGTCTGATAAGAAGCTCTGGTGGCCTTTTGGTGAGGAGCTGTGCTGCCAGCTCAAAGGCATGTGGCTTGAATCCCCCAGCTGCTTCAAGAGAGAAAGATGGGCACACTATTCCTGTGAGATTTACTGCCTCCGAAAACCCCATGGAGGGGCAGCTATGGGTTGGTTCCAACCTGATGGTATATGACAAGAACAGTAGTCAACTGTGTAGATTCACCATCATTATCATACAATTTTTGTATATTAAGTCAGGAACACCTCACAACTTTAAGATAGAAGATAAGTTTTTATCCTCATACACCAAGGAAGGGTTTTAGGCATGGATTGGTTAGGGATCCAAGAAGTGAATGATAAGATTTAGGATTTGAATCTAGAGAATTATTTTCCAGAGCTCATTCTTTATCTTAGTTACCTAGTGCTCCTCTAACAGAGGCTGCACAAATGGATCACTATAACAAACAGAATTTTACAACTTAGAAGACAAAGAAGTCCAGATTCAGGGTACCAGTTCTAGGGAAAAATGTTCTTTCTTCTGTCAGTGGTGGAGGAAAGTCCTTGTTTAACTTTTTGTCTGCCAGGCATTTTGAAGGAATGACCTTCCCAGGTGTCAGGAGCTTCCTTGCACAGAAATTCAACTCTAAAAAGATGCACTCTTGGTGATTTTTCCTTGGTGGTCCCAAGAGTCTACCATTCTCCACCCCACCTCTATATCCTCGGCTTTTATCTCAGAAGAGATGAATTACAAGCCACAAGTTCAGGAGACTTCACAAGCATGTGATTAGGGCAGAGAAGGCATTAAGGAATGTTACATCCCATCTCTAATTCTCCTACAACTGTTTGGTTTATCAGACCATGGTTAATCATTACACAGCTTCCACATTCTAGTATTAT
>NW_006399782.1:22043464-22044357 GCF_000299155.1 Elephantulus edwardii | reverse complement strand
CTCTAGACTCCTGTCATGACAAAAATACCTAATCACATATCCCTTTTAAACAGTTTTCTCCCTCATCTTTTTCAATGCAGTATACATTATTGAACACATCTTTCTCAGTCTTCCCCCAACTCCTAGGTCTTTTCTGTTTTACAGCAGTGGCACTATGCAGTATTTGTCCTTTTGTGACATACTTCACTCACCATAATCTCCTTCAGATGTTGAGCTTCAATGCATATTGTAGACTACAGTCCTTGACCTTCTGCAGCAAGCGCTTCAGGTCCTCCTCAGTGTCATACTCCCCCCGTTAAAGCCCTGCTTCCTGAGTGATCTGTTCAGCATACAGATTGAAAAGTTACAGGGACAGAATGCATCCCTGATGCACTCCTCTCTTGATTTTGAACCATGCAGTGTTTCCTTACTCTGTTTAGAGGATTACTTCTTGGTCCAGATACAGGTTTTGTATAAGCACAATCAAGTGTTCGGAGAGTCCCATTTTCCTCAAGTTTAGCCACAATTTATTGTGATCCACGCAGTCAGAAGCCTTTGCATAGTCAATGAAACACAGATAGACATTATTCTGAACTCTCTGCTTTCTGCCAAGATCCACCTGACACTGGAAATAATATCCCTAGTGCCATGACCTCTTCTAAACCCAGCTTATATTTCTGGTAGTTGTCTGTCAATGTACTGTTCAAGTCTTTTCTGGATCATCTTCTGCAGGATTTTGCTAGCGTGTGATATTAGTGATATTTTTCGATAATTTCCACACTTTGTTGGGTTACCTCTTTTTTTGGTTGTGTTTTTTTGGCTGTTTGTTTTTTAATTTTTATTAATTTTAACAAACATTTACAGAGATTTTGGATTTCCATTCATTCATTGCTGCACTTTTCTCCCTGTCCACC
>NW_006399782.1:22036337-22043364 GCF_000299155.1 Elephantulus edwardii | reverse complement strand
GGCAGTCTTTGCTCCTCTGGAGTTCCACGGCAGGTGGCTGACTGCTGCTCTCCCCGGGTCTCTTCCGGGTCCCTCTCGCGGCGTTCCCCGGTCTGGCGGCGGCGTTCCCCGGTCTGGCGGCGGCGTTCCCGGTCTGGCGGCAGCGTTCCCCCGGCCTGGCGGGCGGCGGCGTGCGTTCCCCTGGCGGGTGGTGGCGTGCGTTCCCCTGGCTGGGGAATACAGTTTAATCTATGGCATTTCACTCTAGCCCCCCACATTTATATCCTGGTCACATATAAAACCCTTTGACCTTACTATATCATCACAAAAACCCTAACTTAGTCTAAATTCTATCCTGGGCAAAATTCTTCATCTGGAAATCTGAAATTCAAGTTTGACTACCTCCAAAAATACAGGACAAAGTAGACATTTTCACAATAAATGGGAGAAATTGGAGGGGAAGACAAGAACAGTTGCCAGCAAGTCAACTGTCCAGCAGAACGACTTATACCAGCCTTCAATGTTTGAAAATAATCCTCTTCTTAGAGACTGCCTAGTCAATGGCTTTGGCCCTCAGACTCTAGGTCTTGGCCACTTTTTCTGTATTCCTTGGCCTTGGAATGGTCAGGAGTTACACTGTCAACCCATAGCGCAACTGGTACATGGTTCAAATCCACAAGCTGCTCCGTGGGAGAAAGATGGGCAGTCTTCCTGTATGATTAACTGCCTCTTCACTGGAAGGCCAGCTCTAACTCAGTGGTACACAACAACAGCAACTTGGCCATGGCTTCAACTCTGCCTCTGGCCCCCTTGGAGAGCATTCCTGCTCCCTGAACATTAAATGGCCCCATTCTCCTGTCCCGAGTGTTTACATTTCCTCTGTCCTATTGTTGGTCGGTGCCATCAAGTCAAGTAGACTTGTAACAACCCTTTGAACAACAGATCTGAACCCTGTCCTATCATGTGCCGTATGCACAATCTTTGACACACTCAAGCCCATTGTTGCAGTCACTGTGTCAGTCTACCTGGTTGAAGGTCTTTCTCCCTTTCACCCCCGCCCCGCGCCCTCCCCCCCCACCTTTCCAGGCATGATGTCCCTCTCCAAGGAGTAACTTAGTGATATGCCCAAAGTATATGTAGCTTCATTAGCTTTGCTTCCAGGGAACACACTGGCTGCACCTTTTCCAAGACATACCTGTTTGTTCTTTTGGCAGTCCATGTGCTATTTACCACTCTTCAACACCACAACTTAAAGGCATCACTTCTCCTGTCATCCTTTTTTCATTGTCCAGCTCTCAGATGAATAATAGCAAGTGACTAAAAAAGACCATGGCCTGAATAAGTCTAGCAGGCCTCATTCTTCTGCTCTTGGGCACTGTAGCCCCTCCCTCAGCTTTGGGTTTGCAGGCCCGTTTTACTGGCAGCTCCACACCTCAGAACAGAGTTGAGAAAGATTTGGCTTTTCACAACCTAGGAAACCCTTAGAAATTCCAGAAACCATTGGTCTCATACTTTGAGACACCGGAGTTTGTGACCTTACACTTTGTGACTGAGCCAGTTCTATTTCCCTTGCTCCTTGATTTCTCCACGAGATCAACCCAGTCTCTGTCCTGTTCCAGTAAATTATATTCTACTGATAAATGCCAGAAGGAGTTCCATGCACTCGTACTGAAAAATGATCTCACTGCAGTAGCATTGGTTTCGTTTCCTAGCACTTCTCCAGTGGGTTTGCACGGCTAAAAATCTTAGTGAGTTCAGCCAGAAGGCCCAGGTCTCAAACTCCCTGGCTTGTCAAGTCTAACTCCACTAACAACTGCTGAAATGCATCACAGAGGATAGGATGGTGAAACTTCATCTCACATACTTTGGGCATGTTATCAGGAAGGGCCAGCCCTTGGAAAAAGATACTATGCTGGGAAAGTTGGAAGATAAGAGAAAGGAAGGCCCTCAGGATGAGATGACTGTAACAGTGGGCTGGAGCATATCTGGATGGTAAAGATGGTGCAGGAGAAGGCAGGTTTCAGATTTGTTATTCATAGTGTCCTTATGAGTTGTATCAGTGTGATGGCACCTAACAACACTATCAGCCACCAGGAAGCATCCTGCCCAGAGACATTCAGCTCTCTGACTCCATAAGTCTACTCCATGCTGCCTCGTGCCATTCTCTATCAGTGCTCATGCCTTTTGTCAACACTGATGAAAGCTCTATCAAAGTTTACTCTGCTGCTTTTTTGTCTGCTGCTGCTTGTCGTTATGTACTGTCTCCCGTATTAAAATTCTTCTTTTTCTTTTGAGCCTTCAGAAAAAAAATTTGCCCTTTGACCTTTGTAATCCCACTGCAGTCACATCAAGGCAAATAAGGTTTATACTGTTTTTCATTAGATGCCATGGAGTCAACTACAACTCTAAACAACCCTATGAATAACAGACCTGAACCTTGCCTTATCCTGAGCCAAACTCATGGTTTCTGATAACCTTCATTGTTACAGTCACAAGGTAAATCCATCTTGTTGAGGATCTTTTGATACTCTGCCTTTCCCTACATGATCTCTTTTTCCAAGGACCCCTTCTGACAAAATACTCAAAGTATGACAGACATGGTTTCACCATCCTTGGCTCCATGGTCATGCTTTCGCCAAGACAGACAGGCTTGTTTGCCCTCTTGCCAGCTCATGAGATACTCAATACCCTTCACCAATACCACAATCAAAGGCTTTGATTCTTCTGCCTTCCTTACTCATTGTCCAACTTTCAGATGCATAGGAAACTATTGAAAATACTATGATTTTTTGTTTTTTAATTTTTATTGTTGTTGTATACTGTTGAATTGGTTCTGATTGGCACAGGAAGAGATTGTTCTGCCTTCTCGAGCAGAGCATCCGGTGGGATTGCAGCACAGCTTCTTGGCATTAGGCCACCAGAGTTCCCTTATACTGTGACTTTTTTTCTTTTTTTTAAATTTTTTTATTATTATTATTTTTGTGTGCGTGTACTGTCAAATCAGATCTGACTGGTACAGGAGGAGATTGTCCCTCCTTCCCCGGCAGAGCATCTGGTGGATTCGAACCGTGTGCCTCTAGGATTGTAGTTGCACTTCCTTGCCACTAGGCCACCAGAGCTCCCCTATACTGTGACTTTTTAACCAAGCACTCCTAAGTCTTTAAACTAGCATCCTTGCTCTTGAGCACTTCGGAAAGGTCCTTGACAGCACATTGTCCCAGCATTACATGTCTTCTGATTTCTTGATAGTTGTTACCATGGTTGTTGCTTGTGGATCCAAGTAAAGTAAAATCATTGACAACTTGAATCTTGATTATCTGTCATAATATCATGCCTATTGATCCAGTGATGAGGATTTTCCCCCCTCTTTATGTGGAGTTATAATCCATATGGAAGGCTGTAGAGGTTTTTTTTGATCTAATACAATAAGTACTTCTTTCAAGTCCTCTTCACTTTCTGCATGCAAGATTGTACAATCTATCTGCATAGCGCAGGTTGGTGATGCATTTTCTTCCAAGCCTTCAATCATTTTAATATTTTACTGTTAGGTGCCTTAAAGCTCTTCCAGTTTCTGCTCATTATCTGATTCCAAAACTTCACCCACATTTTAGATTTCTCTTCAGCAAGCACCCCACTATCTTGACATCAAATTCTGTCTTAGTTATCTAATGCTACTATGAAGGAATACTAAAAGCGGATGCTTTTAACAAATAGAAATGTTACAATAGAAATAGAAATGTTTTCTTACAATTTAGTGATGTTTTTTTCTCTCTCTCTCTGTCTCTGTCCTTCTCTCTCTCTCAAGGGTTCTATACCCTTCCCCCAGTTCACTTTCCTTCCCCTTTATTTCTTAATTATAGACTATTTGATAGTGGATCCTCCCCACCCCCTTATACTTGATAGGGCTGTGATGGGATTAAGGAGTGTTGAATTCTATGCTTAATCTTCCTACAGCTATTTATTTATTTGGCAGATCCTGGGGAATTTTATAGCTTTCACATAATCTCATTGTATACATATATATTGGGGAACGTAATTCAATCCATGAGATTCTACAGTTTGAAATTCATGTCTTTGTCACATGCACAACACTTTTATCACATTATAGTATCACAGAAGTCTTAGCTCATCAAAACAGTGGTTTTTCTTCAGTGGCTTGATTTAAAAAAAAAAAAACAAACCAACAAAATAAAACCAAAAAAAAACCTGAATTCAAGAAAATAGTTCTTTTAAAATTAATTTCTTTAGAATTCCTTTAAAAGCCTTACAGACTGACTAATGTTAGCTTTATTTTATTTTTTTTTAAATTTATTTATTGTGCGTGTACTGTCAAATCAGATCTGACTGGTACAGGAGGGAAATTTTCCCTCCTTCTCCGGCAGAGCATCTGGTGGATTTGAACCATAATGTTAGCTTTATTATTAAAACTTTCCCTTCTACAGTTTCTAAAGTTTAATTTGTGAAGAATAGGAGAACTTTTTCACCCTGGTACTCAAGAACTTTTTCACCCTAGTGCTCAAGAACTAAGGGTCAGGAATTTTGTTGCCAACTCAAAGGCAGGAAATTTTGAATTTACCAGCTGCTCCATGGGAGATAGATGGACAGTCCACTTGCATGATAGTTACAGCCTCTGAAAATCTACTGGAGGTTAACATATGGATCCATTCTGACTCAATGGCAATGAGTTTTTTGAGAGGTACCACTTTAGCTTCTTCCTTATTTTGAATTTATAACAAACAGTGTATTAACCAGAAATTTTCTCCCATTCACTGTGGTAATGAAATTGTATTGGGCTTGTGTTTATCAATGTTCTTATTACTCCCAATATGTCCTCCTTGGATTATGCAAATTCATTTTGCAGTTACATGAGTATTTTACTTTATTATAATTATTTGATAGTCACATGTTAGAAAGCTAGATAATAGTAAAATATACATATGTCCTTTAAAAGTCTTCTTTAGGAGGCTGGTAGTTTTAGGAACAGTCAGTTCATCATTGTTCTGTAATGTATCAACTTTTTTTTCTTCCTCCTCATTTTGCCTGCATATTATCCATTGTTTCCAGAACAGTGTCTAGCCAGTAAATGGAGAAGACACATTCTTGGTTTAAGAAAAAGTAGTTAAACTATTGATAAAAATAAAGTCTTCCATATCTGCCATTCAATTCATAAGTGTTGAAATCAAGTAAAACTAAATCTCAGTTCCATCTTTGTTGTTGTTGGGTACCATCTTGTTGATTTTTGAGTCATAGCAACTCTATGAGATATAGTAGAACTGTTCTGAAGGGCTTTTGGTAATCTTTTTTCTTGAAGGCAAGAGAAAAGGTAAGTTTATTAGGAAATATGCATCTCACAATACTAGACAGACTTTTCCTGGAAGCAGAAGTAGGAAAAAAAAGCAGATTTTTATATCCTTTTTTTAAAAAAAAAAATTCTCTATTTTTTCTTGTTGAAAACTTTTTTTTTTTTTTTTGCAGGGAGATTCCCAGCTCTTTTTTTCCTGCAGAGCTTCTCCATAGGATCAGACCACCAGTTTACTCTAAGCAACTGGGCTCTGAACCAAAGTCACAGGGGCTTTAGTCATTATAACAGTGTCCTGCCGTTTTCTATTTAAGTCTTAAAACCTATTTCCTAATCAACTAATGCCCATCTTATAAGATGGTTATTGTTAAAGATTAAATGAGTCATGTTTTTTAACATCTGCCCCAGTATGACAGGTGTGTAACAAATAGTAGTTGATACTATCTACTTAAAATTTTATTATGTTACTACTTTGCATGACACTGCTATCCTGAGAGGAAAGAATGTAAAAATAACAAATATGCTAATCAAGGACAAGGATACCTGAAACCATTCATTTGAAAGGCTTGTAAATTTATTGGATAGAGTTTATATAACTAAATGCACTACTTACTGTTTTATTCTGGTTGAAGCTTTGGGTTTACACATTCAGTACTGTATAATTTATAAAAATATGGAAGGAAAGAGATCTGTGACCTCATTTTTAGAAATGCTATAAATTTGTTTATGCACGAGCCCATTGCCAAAATGTGAGCATATTTAATGATTACAGTTTTGAGTTTTTCTAGGGTTTTTTTAATTGATATTTTAACAGAAGTTTACAGAAAACATGGATTTCCACTCATTCATTGTTGCACATTTTCCTCCCTACACCCACCACCATTCCCTTTTCTTTTTAAAAATATTCTTTCATTGTTGTACAGTCCCCACCCCCCCGTCCACTTTGCTATGCACTTCTTATTCTGGACTGTTGCCATGCAAATAGCTAATCATTTATTTCTTTTAGACAGTTCTTTCCGTCATCTATTTAAATGCAGTGTTAAGTATTTATCGTCTCTTTTTTTAGTTTCCCCCCAACTACCATATCAGTCCTGTTTTATAACAATGCCATTATGCCAAATTTGTCCTTTTATGATGGAGCTAATTCACTCAGCATAATGTCCTCCAGGGTCACCCAGTTTGTGTAATATTTTATGAGTTGCTTGTTTTTCAGTGCTGCATAATATTCCATTCTGCTAACATACCACAGCTTCTTTATCCATTCATTTGTTAATGGACGCTTGGATTGCTTCCATTCTTTGCTGTTGTGACATACAGTTTGGTTTTGATTTGCGGCTTTGTTGTCCACCTGAGTTTGTGTTCGCTGTTTCCTCTTCATGAATACTATATATCTCTTTATCTTTTTTTTTTTTAGGCATACCATTTTTCAGTATAGAATTGATACAGAAGAATGGATTTTTGTTGAATCTTTCTGTCCATTGGCTATCTTTGATTTTTATTTTGTTTTCTACTGTTTCTCACACATCCTTCTATTCCACTTGAGCAATTTATGTAAACAATTTGAATAATGGTCTTAATGGCCCCCTTTTTAATCATGATTTGAGTGAACGGTTAGAAAGTAAAAGCAAATTAGTTTTTCTTTCAACTAATTATATGTATTTTGTTGATTAACCCAAATTTTAATACCTACAATGTTATCTGACTTTTCCTACTTCCTTCCTGTAAATCTGATTTTTAAAAATTTTATTT
>NW_006399782.1:22017157-22033573 GCF_000299155.1 Elephantulus edwardii | reverse complement strand
CTCAATCATATATCGCCTCTAATCTGTTCTTTCCCTCATCTGTTTCAATACAGTATACATAATTTACCCAGTTTTTTCTCAGTCTTACCCCAACCCTGATGTCAGTCCCATTCTACAACAGTGGCACCAGGCAGTATTTGTCCCTTTGTGACTGAGATATTTCACTCAGCATAATGTCCTTCGGGGTCACCCATTTTGAATAATAATGCGTGAATCCCTTGTTTTTCAATGTGGCATAGTATTCCATTAAGTGAATATACCACAGCTTCTCTATCCATTCATTTGTTGATGGGCACTTAGCCTGCTTCCAACTCTTTGCTGTTGTAAACAAAGCTGCGATAAACATGGGTGTTCATTTGTTACCTTTTTTTGGAATGGGAATAAATATGGATCTGTTCCAGTCAGTTGACCAAGTAGTTGTCCTTCAGATTTCTTGGCACAACTTGGTGAGCACATGTAGGACAGCATCTGTTTGCTCAAATACATCAGTTGGTATTCCATTAATTCTTGGGGCTTTATTTTTTGCCAAGGCAGTGCTTTCTGAATATGTTACCGTGTTTTAAGGCTGTGTAGTACTGGGTTGTGCAAGTGTATCATAGTTTCTTTATCCATTCCCTTATTGATGAATGTTTAGGCTGTTTCCCTCCCTTTGCTATCTATTGCAAATAAAGCAGTATTAAGCTTGAGTGTGCATTTATCTGTTTGTGTCGATGCTCTTACTTTTTTGGGATGTACACCTAGTAGTGAGATTACTGGATTAAATTGTGTTTCAGTTCCCAATTTTCTAATGAAGTGCCAAACTCCTTTCCATAGTGGTTGTACCATCTTACATTCCCACTAGGAGCATATGAGGGAGGGTACCAGTCTGTCCAACACCTTACCAGCATTTGTTGATTGCTGTCTTACTTTAGTATTGCTGCTGCAGTTATTTATGTTCTTGAAATATTTATGCATAAAAAACTTATGAAAATTGTCTCCTTGATTGTGCGTAAACTGGTGAGTTAGCGAAGGTAAGAAGTACACCAACGCTTTTCATCTTCCTATCTGCTTACTATGTTGGCTTCCTTTAAAGTTCCAAGATGGCCACCATAGTTCCAGGTGGCCTGTGCAGATACTCACAACCCAAGGAAGAGTCTTGTCTCTCTTGACTTGTGTTGTTTAATAGAGCAGAGAGATTATTTCCAGAAGCTCCCAACAGGTTTTGGTTGGAACATCATTGTATTAGTTTCCAAGCTAATCATTAGCCCGTGATCTTAAATTATCCTGATGGACTTAACAAAATTTGAACAAACTTAGGGTTTTGTTGCAAATAATAAAATAAAGGCCAGTTATACCTCTTTAGTTTGCCACATGAATATTTATCACGAGGTTGCTAGGTCAATTAAGTGAAATGAATGGGAATGCCTTTTAAAAAATGACTAATTCTCTGTAAAACTCAAATTGGGTGTCATAGGGTCAGAACCAACTCATAGCTTCTTGCATTGCATTTTTGAGGCTGTAAATAACTTAAGAGGAGATTACATATCTTTCTCCAGCTAAACTGTTGGTGGATTTGAACTGCCAGAGAATTGTGGCCTTAGAATTAACATCCCAACTCCCTACCAATTGCACTATAGCTCCCTCTGTATATATAAAATAATGTTAAGTGGAGTTCTTCTTATTTTGTAACTTTTTGACCAAGCATGAACATATTAAACAATGTAGGATGTCTTTCTTTAAGAGGGTATATGAGAAACAAGATTGAGTTGTAATCTACTCCATTCTTCTTCATCTTTAATTTTAACAGGTAGATTTTATAAATTTAGGAAGAATGTCCTTAAAAAAAATCAGTGTGTCAAATTAAGATACAAAAATATGAGTAGTGTATCTTGGGATTTTGTAAATGAGTAATATTGTTTTGGAACCTTAGTAGTTAGCTTTCCCTTTAACCATATTAACTAAGCCTCTGGTACTAAAAAGAATTGATTTGGTAATATTGAAATGACTGGAGATAGTGCATTAACAAGTAGCAAAGCACTTGGAAATTTAAGCATGAAAAAAGGAAGGGATGGGGAGAGGGCCCCTGGCGTGCTGGGCAAGCACAGTATTCTGCAGTATTTGTGGGGGAGAGGCGGATGACTCATTAGATCAGATGGCTGCCTGGGCTGATGTTCTGGAATTTTACCTTCTATAGCAGATTTTATTTATTTTTAAATTTTTTCTTTTAAGAAGCTCAACTCTATCGTTTGTGACTAAAGAATTCTTAATTTTAAATTGTATTTAAAATACAATTTAAAATCAGCAAGCTAAGATTCCAACAACTAACCACTGCTGATTTTTCTTTCAACATGATTAAGACCTGAAAAGCTTTCAGAGAAGAAAAACTCACTATGTGTTTTTTTGAGGTAGAATTCTTAATAGAGAGCAGTAGAAATGTGGTGAGCACCTTGTCAAAGGTGGAAATCTTGTGAAATCTGGAAAAATGAGTCAGTTCCATCAAGCTCTGGCTATCACATGTTTCATTGTATACCTCTTTTATATACCATTGAATTTCTTTCAGTTATAATTAGAACCTTATATGATGGGGATTTAGGATGAGATTAATTTTTGGTATAATTTATTTATAGAATGTGAAAATATTTTGTGAGATTGGTTTGGTAGTATTTCTAGCAACCTATCTGAGAGCTGGGCAGTGAATAAGGATAGCAGAAGAAGAATTGATGCCTTTGAGCTGTGGTGTTAGAGACAAGTACTGAATATCCTTTAAAAGAACAAATGTGTCTTGGAGAAAGAATAGCCAGAGTGCTCCTTGGAGGCAAAGATGATAAAATGTCTTCTCACATACTTCAGGCATGTTGCTAGGAAAGGCTATTTCTTGGAGAGGGGCTTCATACTTTGAAAGGTAGAGGGTTGGCAAAAGAGAGGAAGACCTTTAACCCAGATGTGGCTGCTGCAGTCTGCTCAAGTGTGTCAGAAAGTGTGAGGATGGCACAGAATAAATAGGCCAGAGTTTAGATCTGTTGTTCATTGGGTCATTATCGATTGTACTCGACTCAGCAGCACCTAACGACAACAGTCTTTTTTTTTTTTACAGAGACAATAGTGAAGGAGAAGATTCTAGTGGGAGTATTTGGAATATTTGTGTCTTAATCAAGTGAACACAAATTTTTGGGTATAGGTATATTTATAGAATAATCCCATGAGCTCTGCATTACTTGCTTTATACCTGAGAGCTGGACAGTGAATAAAGATTACGGAAGAATTGATGCCTTTGAGCTATGATATTGGAGAAGAGAACTGAATATCCCATGGATTGTCAAAAGAACAAACATATATTTTGGACAAAGTGCAGCCAGAATGCTCCTTGGAGGCAAAGATGACAAAGCTTCATCTCACAAATTTGGGCATGTTTCTAGGAGAGATTATTCCTTGGAGAGGAACATCATGCTTGGAAAGGTGGAAGACTAGTGAAAGAGAGAGAAAGACCTTCAACCAGCAGACTGACACAGTGACTGCAGTGGGCTTGAGTGTGTCAGAGATGATGGTGCAGGATAGGACAGATAGAGATCTGTTGTTCATAGGATTGTTATGACTCATAATCAACTTGATTGACAACAACAACAGTGCTTGCAGTCTGGCATTAATTTAATAGCATATGCTTAAGAAAAATGCTTAAAACGTTTTAATAGTCAAAATTCTTATGATGACATGGATTACCTAGCTGAATGAAAACCACAAAGTGGCTGAATCATAAACAGATTGATTTCCACTAATCATTTCTTATACTCATGATGTATTTTGGAGCCTCTCACCGTTCAGTGTTAAAAAGGAAATATGTAAAGAACTATTTTTAAAATTAGAATAGACCCATTATTACCTTATGGACCCTGTAAGAATACATTATCTGAATCCTGCAGGATTTTAACTACTTCTGGGAAGTTCTACTCTTTTGAGTTTCATTTTAGCCTCTTAAGTCACTCTTGTGCTATGCTGAGTATAGCTTAAGTCTTCCCTTGGAACTTTTCTAAATCTACTCATACTTTTCTATGAGAGAGTGTTCTCTGAGCCTGTTTGTCTTTTTATCCCATCAGCTAGAAGCTCCTTTGAGGACAGATTCTTTCTATGTTATATTTTGAAGCCAGAATGCAGCACCTGACACATAATGATGCTTAACAAAATGTATTTACTTTTAGTAATTAATGGTAAAATAAACCCAGTAGCTAGGGATAAAACTAGTCATGTCGTTATATTTAGCGTAAGTGACAAGAACATGTTAGGTAGAGATGTTTAGGCAATCCTACCTGTATAAAGAGAAGAATATTAGTATTATTTTTTTTTCTGCTAGTCAGTATTAGATGCCTCACAACATTAGATTTTACAGATGAAGCTGGGTCTAAAAGAGTGAGTTTGCTGTGTCCAAACACACAACCCATAAATGCAAAATTGTTAACTCAAAACTTTGATTGTTGTCTTTAAAAAGGTATTTAGAACAGATTAAGTAGTAGCTTTTAATACTTAAGTGTGGTCTCTAGTCCATTGTTTTCTTTCATTGCATTATTTTAGTTTTGTTTGCTCTGTTTTGGGAGCTGTGGGGGCGTAGTCTTTGGGAAGTTGGGCTGCTAACTCCAAGGGGGCACTCAGAGTGTCTTCTCCCATGCAGTTCACAGCCTTTTGAAAACCTGCTAGAGGTCTGCTATGAATTGGCTCCAACTTAATGGCAGTGAGTTTGAGTGTTGCCCTGTTTTGAAAGAGTGACGTCCACAGGAGGTTAGCTGGAAAGTATCAAAACACTCTTTGAGAAGTAATTGAAGGCACTGAAGAAAATTTATGTAGAAGGGAAGCCGACTTCCTCTCTTTGGCTACAGTGATTGGAAGAAATGAGCTAGGGGGTAGATATAAGAAAGTAGGTTTTGAGGTAGGTATAAGGTAGGACTCTCAAGCTTTCTTAAAATAGAATGAATTTTTTGAAATGCTATCATCAAATAAAGTTGTATAAGCATTTCACATTTTCAGGAGGAGCATTTTATTGCATTACTGTTAATCATAACAGCCTCATGGGGTAGGTGGAATAGCATTATTTTTATTTTTTAATGAAGATAGTCAATGATTTTTAACTTATCCAAGATCTGCAGCATGTTTTTGGTCTAACTAGAATATGACCCCAAGTCTTATGACTCAAAATCTCATGCTTTAATATGCAGGTGACCATGTGTCATGAATGTTACTCAGGGAATACCTGAACATTGAGAGGAGTTCTTTGATTGTCAGAGTCTCTCTTGATTTTCTGAATATTGAAATTAGCTTTGCCTAATCCATTTCCCTTGATGAGATGGATTGATTCAGTGAAGGGGTAAGGAGGGTAAGTGAGTCAGACACAGATTAATGCAGGATAGAGCAAGGTTTAGGGCTTTACATGGGTCACAGGCAGCTCGATGGCACATATCAACAACAACAACAATAATCCATTTCCCAGCTAATTTGTTTGTTTTTAAACTTTGTTTCAATTCTCTGTACCCCATTTGCTTTTTATTCTGTGGTCCTGTCTTCTGCATGTTTTGAAAGTAGAAATTGTAGTGAATACATCTTCCTTTATCCTTAGTGCTTTCTTTACCTCCTCCCTCAACTCCCGTTTTCCTCCTGAAGACTCTTGCTACCTTTGCTTTTACGTCAGTGACCAGTTGTTGTCTCTCCTCTCTCTTTCTATTTCCATTATTTTCTGTTAAGACATGGCATCCTAGCAGCACAGTTGTTCCTCTCACATCTTTATTACACTATCAATCTGATAGATCATGTCCTCCACCCAGTCACTGATTGGTAAAAGTACTAATTTCTTTACATTTTTCTGTCCCTCTGATTGTATTCTTTTCTGTTATAAGTTTGCCTACTATCTTTGCTTGTGGAGATAAGATTTGAATCTTGTGTGTGCACCTGTGAGTGTGCATTTGCACATGAACCTACCAGTTTCTTTAATTACTCAATTATTTCCTATTATCATATGCCACCATCTCCTTTCTGATAGCACGAAATGCATCAAACTAGAACACCATTCTTTTTTTGTGTGTGTGTGTGTGTGTGTGTGTGTGTGATTAAATATTTTTTATTATTAAATTTTATTAATTTTAATGAACATTTACAGAGATTTGGGGTTTTCATTTATTCATTGTTGCACTATTTTCTCTACCCTTCTCCCCAGTTCGTTCTTCTTTTTTTCCTCCTTGAAAGTCTGTTATAATTGTCCACTTGCCACAGTGCTTGTCAAAGCTAGTTCTGATTAATCTCCTTTGTCATTGTGTCCTTTGCCATTCCCTATAACTCCTCCCTGAGAGAGACTTCACCCTGATTCATAAGGAAAGGGGGACGGTGTATTCTCTTAGCTACTTCCTGCTGAAAAGAGACACTGTTGGTTTCAGGGTGAAGATCTTCTCTCAGTACTCTAAAGGGCCCCTTTGGCAATAGGAAACACATAGACTATTATGGAGATTGATTTTGGAATTTAGATGCACTGTTATCAGTTGTGCTTAGCCATACATGTTCATGTCCTTGAATATGTATCATGGAACTGTTGCAGCCTAGAAGACACAAATTTAACAAGTTAAAAGTACATGAGTCAAAAATTAAAAAGCAATAATGTTCAAGTAGAGACTCTAATAGTGACACAAATCAAGTTATAGAGGAAGGGTAGTTCTTACAATAAAAGGCCTATTGACTAGCACTTTGTCTATTATAGTATAAAGGTTAGGAACCACAAGATGTAGAGGCTCAACTATGTCATTTATTGTTCTTAAGTCCTGGAGCAATTTCCATCTACCACTGGGTTGTTTTACAACTCAGAAGTCCACATGAAAGGCAGAGGTTAAGTAAGGAACTGCTTATGAGGTTTTCCGTCAATTCCAACAACTAAGAAATAGTGAGAAGAGTTGGAACCTCAGAAGGCTTTTAGGACCTTGTGTCCAGGAGAAAATAAATATACTTACCAGTAGTGTTAATGCTCACCCGCAGCTCTTCTGGGATGATCTAAATTGTTGCAGTGTCCTCCTTTGTTTCCAGCTGGGGGCTGGGGCCTGTCAGTCCTGTCTGCCATGAGGACCTGATGTGCGCCACCCTTGGCCAAGTATCCTTCAGATCCACACTTAAAGCAAGTGAGTGGGAGCTTCCTCTCTACTCTCTTGCCTATCTGTGGCTTTCATCTGTGACACTGTCTACTGAAGTGGCCCAGCTTTCCACGGTGGAAGCAATTCTGACCTCCTGAAGCAATTCTGACCTCCTTTATTACCTTTGAGTGGCACTGTATATGAGTAAGACTTCCTTTTCCTGGCACAGGTGCTAAACTGGCAGTAATAGTTGCAGAACTCCATTATTTTTTTTTTTTTAGAACTTCATTCTTAATGACATCAGTATTACGCTGTCTTCTCCAGTTTCATATTTTAGCTAGTGGTTTACAGATTGTATTCTACACAATAGTATAGTTCTGTAGACCTCCTACCCTGCTGGATTGTTAATCCCTAATCCCAAGGCTCAGTGTTTGGTTTTCCTTTCTTTGAATCTTTGGACTTGCCTTTTAACTTCATCTACACCCTATGACCAATCCCAAAATTTGTTTTAGCTACCTGTTTCCTATATTTTATCCACAGTGCCTTAGATTTCCCCTCTTCCTCCATCATAACAAACAAATATGTCTTGGAGAAAGTGAAGACAGCGTGTTCCTTGGAAGCAAGGGTAGTGAAGCATCATTTCACATGTTGTTAGGAAGGGTCAGTCATTGGAAAACACATCATTCTTGAAAAGGTAGAGGGTAAGCATAAGAGAGGAAGACCCTCAACAGGCTGGATTGATAGAGTAACTGTAACAGTGGGCCCAGGTGTATCAGGGAAAATGAGGATGGTGCAAACAGGACAGGGTTCTGATCCATTGTTCATAGGGTCATTATGAATTGTAGTCAACTTGATGGCATTTAACAATCTCCATCAGGTTCCGTTTGTCTTCTGTCCCAGTGTGTTATTTGTACCTTAAGGTAACATTTAAATCATTCTGCTTTTTATTGTAGTTCTTTAAAAGACAGTTAAAACCCCTTGAGGATAGTCACATGTTTAGCTTGGAACCTTTATTCCCTGAGCTCAGTAGAGTACTTTTCCCTTGATAAATGGGAATGGGGATCATGGAGACCCCGTGTATGTAGAGTAAAATACCTTAAGCATTTTGTCAGGAGGGGACAATGCTTGAAGAAGACATGCTAGAAATGATGAAGATCAGAGAAAGAAAGTAAAACCCTCAACAAGATAGATTGATATAATGACTAACAATGAGCTCAAGCATGTTGGGAAAATGTGACAGCCCTATGAACAGTGGATCAG
Source organism: Elephantulus edwardii (assembly GCF_000299155.1). NCBI lineage: Eukaryota > Metazoa > Chordata > Mammalia > Macroscelidea > Macroscelididae > Elephantulus > Elephantulus edwardii. The sequence continues at coordinate 22,025,243 of NW_006399782.1, read as the reverse complement.
AATTTCATTAAGAGGTCTTTGTAGTGTTAAGAATTTATTGTTCAAAATGGCATTCTTAGGCATTGAATTTGACTTTGCCATGTGCATGGGTGGGAATAGGTTGTGTTAGCCTATCTACAGGGGATTAGTTAGTCTTGACTCTAATATAAGTAGACTCTGCAGGACTTTCAAGAGTCTCACCATCAGCAAAGAAAAAGGAGGAATGCAGTGTGTATTGTTTGGGGTCAGAGATTCTTGTGTAGCTTAGACTTGCAGCAATAGCAGTGGTGGAAGCAGAGGACCAGAGACCCAGCTTGAGATGGAGCTGATCTTGGGGACTACTGCCCTCCATAGAACCAGAACTAAGAGCCTTTGCCCAAGTTTGTTGGAGGACTTGGGAAAAGGGTGCAGGGAGAGCCATCATTTTCAGGACTTAGAGCTTGGTAACACTTGTCCTACAGCCATGAAACTCAAGGCTGAGGTGTCTGTGAGCACATTTCAGAAGCTGTCCTTATGTTTGTCTTCTGCTACTAACCTTAATTATGGCCTTTTGACTTCCTTAATACGATTCTCTGTGGTCTGTGAGCTATTGCATTACATTTTACAGGATCCAGTAAAGCAGTAAAGATTGGTGTTGGGATGAGCACAAAGAGGTTTGAAAGTCTGGGGGACATGTCTGACTTCACAGGAATTAGTTTTGTTCTGTTGGTGTTGCTCACAGGGACAGTTCTCCTTTGTGAAGTTGGTTAAGGACAGACAGATATTGCTGTCCCCAGGGTTCCTGCTCTTTTTACAGTTTTCAGTGGCTGATTTATCAGAAGTAGATCTCTAGACCTTTCTTTTTAAAACCTTTGGGTGGACTTGCAGTGCTGACCTTTCATTTGGCAGCAACCTAATTACCATGCTGTAGAGGGCTCCTTTTCCATAGTAGGCACTCAGTAAATGTCTCATGGATTTTATTTACATACAGTTCTTGAATTTTCAACTTCTCTTACCTGCATTCCTTCTCTTGGTCCCTATTTAAGAGAATAAAATATTGTTTCTCTTGAATGTACTAGTTCTCTTTTAATCTTCAATAGTCCCCTGATGTTTTCAGGATAAAATCCACTTCTTTAGGTTGTCATTAATCTTTTTATGCAAGATTATGCACTGTCTAATCAGCAACTATAGCTATTCTTTGAACAGTAGATGAGAATCTTGCCTTATGTTGCACTATCCTCACATTTCCCCCAATGTACTCTCTTTCTCTGACCCTCCACCTTTTCCAGCATGATGTCTTTTCCCAAGGATTGGCCCCTTCTGACAATATGCCCAGAGTATATAAGATGAATTTTTACCATCCTTGTCTCTAAGGACCATCCAGTTCACACTCCCTTCAATACTGATTTGTTTGTTCTTTTGGCAGCCCATGGGATTTTCAGGTTAAGATCTACAAATTAGTCTATCTACCATGTTCCTTTATTAATAATGACTGGTGATTTGAATACCAGAGTTGAAAACAGAGGACTCATATTTGGAAAATATGGTCTTGGTGACAGAAGGAAGACTGGAGAGATTGAATGATAGAATTTGTGCCATCAATGATTTTTTTCCATTACAGATAACTTTCTTAAAAAACATAAACTATGAGAATTTCTTCATGTATCTGTTGGCCATCCACAAATCATCCTCTGAAAATTCTTTCAGTGTCTTTTGCCTATTTTGTGATTGTGTTATCAGTCTTTTTCTTGTGGAGACTCTGTAGTAGAATTCTGTAAACTTTTGATATGAGACCCTTTTCTGAAATGGTTTTGCCAAATATTTTTCCCAATCAGTAGGTTTTCTTTTCACTCTGCTGGATAAAGGTTTTGATGCGCACAGTGGTTTAAAAAACAGAACAAAACATAGACCATAATTGTACATATGCACCTCACCTAATGAGTCTTAAAGGGATCAGATTGACTACATCTGTAGAATGAGTTGATAAATTATTAGGAGCCTTAGAGAGAAATTAGCTTAGGTTAATGGAGGAGGAACAACTCAGAAAAAGTGGATAAGTATACTTAAACAACTTGAGGAATATAACCAATGTAACAAAATTGAGTATTATACAAATAATTTAACTATATGTTGTTGTTGCTGTTTGGTGACCTCCAGTCACTACTGATGGCAAGAGAAACTCAGACATAGTAGCTTAAGTTTAGGATGCTAGTTAATGGTTGCTGAGTTTAGGGTAATGATAGAAAGTTCCCTCAGTAAGATACATTAACCTAACTGATTAGCTAGCTGTGAGACTGATAATTCAACAACTAAGGATTTGTGATTAAGTCACCCTAACAATTACCTCTCCAACTGACTGGAAGAGATCTATATTTATTCCTATTCCAAAAAAGAAGGTAACCTAACAGAGTGTGGAAATTATCGAACAATTTCACTAATACCACACAAGAAACAGCTGGAACAGTACATTGTCAGAAAACTACCAGAAATACAAACTGGGTTTAGAAGAGGTCATGGCACCAGAGACATTATCCAATGTAAGATGGATTTTGGCTGAAAGCAAAGAGTACCAGAGGAATGTCTGTCTGTGTTTCATTGACTATGCAAAGGCATTTGACTATGTGGATCACAACAAAATGTGACTAATCTTGAGGAAAATGGGAATTCCAGAACACTTTATTGTGCTCATGCAAAACCTGTATGTGGACCAGAAAGCGGTCCTCTGAAGAGAGTAAGAAAACACAGCATGATTAAAAATCAATGAAGGAATGCATCAGGCATGCATCCTGTCTCCATACCTTCTCAATCTATGTATAGAACAGATCATTCAGGAAGCAGGGCTTATGAGGAGGAATGTGGCATCAGGGTTGGAGGAAGACTCATCAACAACCTGTATTATGCAGATAATGCAACCTTGCTTGCCGAAACTGGAGAGGACCTGAAGCACTTGCTGCAGAACATCAAAGACTGTAGTTTTCAATATGAAAGTTCAACATCAAGAAGACAAAGATTCTCACCACTGGATCAATTGGCAGCATCATGTTAGATGAAGAGGAGATTGGGATTGTTAACATTTAGAGCTTGCTTGGCTCCACAACCAACACTCTTGGCACCTGCAGTCAGGAAATCAAAAGACAAATTGCTCTAGGAAAATCTGCTCTCAAGGACCTCTCCAAAGTACTGATAAGCAATAATATCATTCTTGAGACTAAGGTGTGCCTGATTAAGGCCGTGGTCTTTGCATTTACTTGCTGTGCATCAGAGAGCTGGACAATGACTAAGGATGACCAAAAAAGAATTGATGCCTTTGAGTTGTGGTGCTAGAGAAGATTCTTGAATATATCATGGACTGCCAAGGAAACAAATGAGTCTGTCTTGGAGAGGGTGAAACCAAGGATTTTGAAGCTCTCTCTCTCACATACTTTGGTCACGTGGCCAGGAGAGACCAGTCCTTGGAGAAGAACATCATGTTTGAAAGGGGTGCAGGAGATGAAGACCCTGTATGAAATGGATAGATAACAGTATCTGGGGCAACGGACGTTGGTGTGTCGGAATCAGTGAGACTGGCTCAGGACAGGGCAGGCTTCAGAACTGTTGTATATAGGGTCTAAGATTCAATCCTTGTCTCTACTCAGTTGGCCATCATCATACATGATTTCACTTTTTATGTTATTATTAAGTGTTGTGAGTTGGTTCAGGCTCATAGTAACCCGTGTACAACAAAATGGAATACTGCCCAGTCCTTCACCATCTTTATAATCATCACTATGCAATCCTTGTTCAGTCTACCTCATGAGGGTTTCCCCTCTTTTCACTTTTTTATGTGTATATATAATCTACATCTCCTTATTGAAATAATTAGTAATTTTTAAGTTATAGCAGCAGTCATCTTCTACTAAGTCAGAATTTTGTCAAGTGTTCTGTAGACCATCATGAGATGTTAAAATGTGTTCCAGTAAAAGGACAAATGGTCCAGGATAAATTTTAAAGTCAGATGGTTAAAAGCAAGTTAAAGTGATTGACTTAATAACATCATATCTTTTAATGTGTTGCTATTTATGGTCAACAAAATGTTTAATAGAAAAGCCTAATTTGGAATAATATCTAAATATATTTACCGTCTTCTTCAAACCCACTTTTAAAATTTAATTTAAAAAAATATTTGTTATTCTTACTGGGGTCAGATGATATCTCATAGTTGTTTTGATTTGCATCTCTCTTAGAGATAGGGATTTTGAACATAACTTCATGTGTTTATTGGCCATCTGAATGTCTTCCTTGATGAACTGTCCATATCCTGTGCCCATTTTTCAGTTGGGTTATTTACCTTTATCTTGTGGTGCAAAATTTAACAGAATAGCAAACATCAAAGACTGGCGAGGCTTAGAGAAACTGGAACCCTTATTCACTCTTGGTGGGAGTATAAAATGATGCAATCACTATTAAAGATAGTATGGCCTTTTTTCTCAAAAAGTTGCAAATAGAAATACCATTTGACCCAGCAGTTCTACTACTGGGAATATAACCTAAAGAAACCTTTACTGCCACCTAAGCAGATATGTGCACACCCATTTTTATCATGGCTTTGTTCACCATAGCAAAGAGTTGGAAGCAACCCATGTGTCCATCAACAAATGAATGGTAGAGAAGCTGTGGTATATTCACACAGTAGAATACTATACTGCATTGAAAAACAAGGAAGTCATGAAATACAGAAAATGGATCACCCTGGAGGACATTATGCTGAGTGAAATATCTCAGTCACAAAAGGATAAATACTGCATAGTGCCACTGTTGTAAAATGGTGCTGACATTGGCATTGAGGGGAGACTGAGAAAGATGGGATAAATAATGTATACTACATTGAAGCAGATGAGGGAGAGAACTATTTAAAAGGGATATAGGATTTGTTATTGTCAGGACAGGAGTCCAGAACTACAGCTATATAGTGGAGTGGATTTGGGGGAAGGGATTGTATGACAATGAAATAATTTTTCTTTTACTTTTCAAAGAGAAGAGGGAATAAGGGAGTAAGGGTGGTCAGGGAGAAAAGTTCAACAGTGAGTAAATGGAAATCCAAAGTCTTGGTAAAGTTTCATTAAAATTAATTTTAAAAAAGGAAAAATATTTGTGAAATAATTTGGTGACTTTGTAATACCTTGCAGACTCTAAGAACGGAAGATTTTTTTTTCTTTAGAAGAGAGAAAGTTTTAAAAACATGTTGAATATGTAATTGATTAACTGATGAAATGTGTTTTGGTAAAACACAGAACAGGAGGATTAGGAAAAGAAGCTTCAAGAAGGAAGTGAATTTTGAGCGAATGTATAGGCGAAGAGCTCTCCAGCAAAGGGAACAGCACATTTAGGGGCCCTGAGGCAAAATGTGCCTGTGTTTTTGAGACATGGCAAAAAAGTTTACTATGTATAGGCAGAATGATTGATGGCAAGAGTAGTTGGAGGAGAGCTCCAAGATAAAGGAAGCCTTATGATATAGCACTGAATTAGCCATAGAAAAAATTTTATTAAGCCTTAATATTTCTTATGAAATGCCTTTAATTTTTATTTATATATATTTATATATATATATAATTCTGAATGTTAATATACAGCAGGAAAGGTAACTTCTAACCTAATTTTAAGGATTTTATATTTTACTTTTAACATGTGATAAAATACCAAGAATACACTGAAGATGAGAGTTGACTACTCATTAATTCTATTGCTTTGTGGTTTGTAATAATGTTCTTTTTTTAAAAATAAATTTTAGGTGAAATAGGCATGATGGATTTTTCCAAGCTACCCAAAATACGTGATGAAGATAAAGAAAGCACATTTGGTTATGTCCATGGGGTCTCGGGGCCTGGTAAGTAATACAATAGTATGCATGTCTACATTCAGCTGATGATCAGGATGTCTTTTCACGTTTTGGCAAGGAATACTAAATTCTTATTTAATAGCATAACTCTTCTCAGTCCTTTAAAAAGATCCCATGACTTCTTTTAAGACATGTATAATGAAGTCTCATCTAGCAATGATTATCTAAATTTGATAATTATTTTGGATACTTCTTTGTAACTGTCTGTTTATTTTTCTCTTAGACTCTGAAAAACTTATAGATATGTAATTTATATTCAGAGTTTTGCCTATAGGTCTCAGGGGTTTTTTTTTTGGTTGCTGTTAAATTTGGGGTGAGCTATATACATTTCATGAATTTCATAGCTGTTAATACCCTATGTCTTATAGATGATAGGCATTTAATAAGTATCTTTTAAATTGTCTCTATAAAATTTCTTAGCAATACCGTTGGATCTGTGAATATATAAACCCTTTTGAATGGTCACTTTAGATATCATATAACCAGCTACCGATGAAAAGAATTCTTATTATATGAGCCTGGTAATGAAAATAGATTTCAGCTTTATCCTGGCACAACTTGAATTACTGCTTTTGAAATAATAATTCTCATTCTAGTACTCATTTGTTATTCCAGACTCCCACTGCAAAATGAGTTTATCAGTTTATAGCAGGTAAAATCTGATGGTTAATTTGTAATTCTTTGTGTCTTAGTCTTTTCTTTATTCTAGCTATAGTGGAGGTGGTGATTTGTGTATTCATACAAATGCAGACTGTCAGTGACACTGCCTTTTATTTCCTGCATTCATAATTCTATTATGCTAAGGTTAGTAGCAGACCAGATACAAGAAGGCAGAAGTCAACATTGTCTCAAATGTTTGATCTTCTGTACCACTCCATGATTTGGGACATGATCTCTTCCTCCTTCATTCAGTTCCCCCACTCCTCTATTTCCCTTGGGTTCAGTGGTTTGCTGGAAGATCACACAGAGACTCAGAACCATCAGGAGAATGACTCATATGGCTGTGGGTGATGCAGGCTCTGATGTTGCAGAGACTGGTGAGCAATGCAGACTGTCAATTGTGATGCACCTGGATACCTTGTTCAGAAAAGAGAGTGTTCCAAAAGAGAGAGAATTGACCTCCTGTGAACTTATGTAGGCCTTTCATAGGGTGGGACTTGTATTTCACCCTTATCCTATCTCCTTAATAAAATAAATATTTCATCACAAAATAAACAGTTAATCAATGGCTAGGAAAGACATTTTAAACAATAAACCTTTGACAACAAACCTTCTTTTTCTAGATATTTTAGTTCTTTAATTTTGCTTCAGAGGCCATATTCTGTTGCTTTAAACTTGAGCAGACATTAGTAGAGTTTTTTTTCCCCTGTAGAAGACCAAAACAAAATCCTGAAACAAACGTATTTCCATTAAGTTGACACTCTTAGGATAGGGTAGAATACCCCACAGCGTTTACAAGGCTGTACACCTTCATATAAGCAGGTTGCTTCTGTAAAAAAAATAATCTTCTAAAACTTGTAGTAAACTACTTCTGGAATGTATTTATAATTTTGACTGTTGTTTAAATATATATGATGTGTGTATGTATATATTTATATATCTTGAGGTTAAAAATTTTATTTTGTATATTCATTTATATTTGTTGTGACATTGAGTTGATTCTGACATGTAGTGATATCATTTGACAGAGTAAGACTACCTTCTGAGATTTCCAGGTCTGCTTTTAAAGAGCCACTGTTAGATTTGAACTTCTGACCTTTTGGTTAGCAGCCAGGCACTGAACTATTGCATCACTATAGCCTATACTGAGAATGGATCTCTATGTGAAACTGTATGGGGTAGTTCATGATGGGTGTTTTTATTTACTTAGGAATGATGAGAGGCATATTTAATTTACTGTACATTTTAATTGTTAACATTTGCAGAGTATTATAGTCTTAAGTCACCTTCTGTTTTTTTATAGTGGTTACAGCTTGTGATATGGCAGGTGCAGCCATGTATGAACTGGTGAGAGTGGGCCACAGTGAATTGGTTGGAGAGATTATTCGATTGGAGGGTGACATGGCTACTATCCAGGTGTATGAAGAAACTTGTATCCTTTTTTATTCATTTTCCTACCACTTTCTGCATGTCACAGTCTAAAGATTAAAAATTGAAAAGTATCTATGGGGGAGAGAATAGTCTAAAAGTATTATATTTTAGGGCATTATTTTTATCGTAGGAGTATGCAATGAGGGTTGTAGAGTGGATTAT
>NW_006399782.1:22012447-22017057 GCF_000299155.1 Elephantulus edwardii | reverse complement strand
TGTGCGGGGAGAAGGGTGCAACAATGAATGAATGGAATCCCAAAATCTCTGTAGATGTTCATTGAAATGAAAAATAAACAACCTAAATTAAAAAAAAAAATTGAAAAGTAGACAGAAAACCTCATTACTGTCACGTCAGAACCAACTCAGTGGATTTTCAGAGAGCTATCAATCACACGTAAGTGGATTGCTCACCTTTTTTCACGGGAGCACCTGGCAGATTCAAATCATCCAACTGCCTATGGACTATACTACCAAGTAATGTTGTTTCAAGTATGTAATACTAGTGTTATTGAAAAAAACAAAACCCAACAACCTAACATTGATTTTTACAGATATATGTTGAAGAAAAGGAGAAAGATGTTAGAAGGTTGTGTTCTCTCTCAAAATAATTAATATTCTGAACTTCTGCTGCTCTTAATGTTTCAGTAGTTCTTCAGATATGTAATTAGAATTTCCTTTAAAAGGTTAGAAATTGTTGAGGAAGATATAAGCAGAATAACAACAGCTGTTAATTCTGAGTCTTTGAGGGATAAGCATCTCATCCTGATTCTAAGGTTTAAAAATTATACAGTGCCCAGTGGGCAGATACATTTCCATTAATGAGAAATGTAGTTATTTAAGAATGACCTCAAGATGGTATCTTTTTCTTCAGATTTATGTGTGTAACTCAGTGGCACTGGACAAGAGAATCTGTAATGTTGCTGTGTTACCTGGATTTAACTTTAATAATTAGAATTGGTAGTTACTTCTTTTGGCCTAGGGCATTGTGCAAACATTATTGAAACATTAAGGATGCTGTTAATCAAGAAGATTTGGGAAGCACTGATTTGGGCTGTTATGTGTAACATGCTCCTTTTTAAATCGTTTCTCTAAACTTTAACAGTGAGCTTTCCTCAACTGGTTTCTCTAGCTGGTGTGTCTGTTGGAGATCCTGTACTTCGCACGGGTAAACCTCTCTCAGTAGAGCTTGGTCCTGGCATTATGGGAGCTATTTTTGATGGGATTCAGAGACCTTTATCAGATATCAGCAGTCAGACTCAAAGCATCTACATCCCCAGAGGAGTAAATGTATCTGCTCTTAGCAGAGACATCAAATGGGATTTTACACCTTGCAAAAACCTACGGGTATGTCTCTAACCAAGAATTTTTGAAGTTAAATGTGAAATGAACTGTGTAGAAGTACAGCTTAAATTTGTCTTAAATAGTAGGGTTATGGAATGAGTATATTTTATTAGTAAGTGAGGCAAAAATCAGAATTGTGGTCATTTGATGTTTATTTGAACATTAAACAAATGCATTTGTTTACTAGGTTGGTAGTCATATCACTGGTGGAGATATTTATGGAATTGTCAATGAAAACTCACTTATCAAACACAAAATCATGTTACCACCACGAAACAGAGGAACGGTCACTTACATTGCACCACCTGGGAACTATGATACCTCTGTAAGTATCATTTAAACTTTATAGAACTTAGTAACCATATTTATATTTTATCTAAATAGTTACAGAATTTATGTTAATGTATAGCTCCTCTTAAATTTGTAGTCAAGGTGCTTTATTTTGAAAAAAAATGTTTTTAACTTGGGGTTGAGAGTGAAAAAGTAGAGTATTTCCTTTTTAGGTTGTTAAGTGTCATCTGGAGTAAACAGACTCATAGTCTGTGAACAATAGATCAGAACCTTGCCCTGTCCTGCATAACCCTTTTAATCTGTGCTACGCTTATCAAGTCTGTTATCATAGGCACTTGTCAGTCCATCTAGTTAAGGATCTTCTTCTTTCTCTGACCCTCCACCTTTCCCAGCATAATGTCTTTCTCCAAGGACTGGCCATTCTTGACAATATGCCCAAAGTATGTGAGACAAAGTTTCACTGTCTATACCTTTTCGGAGCATTCTGGCTTCACTTTCTCCAAGACATATTTGTTTGTTCTTTTGTCAGCCCATGTGATATTCAGTACTCTTTGCCAGTCTCACAATTCGAAGACAGTGGTCTAGTGCTGGAAGATGAGCTCTTTTTCCCCCCAATATCCATAAGCACTTTATTATGCAGATCTGGGAGACAGTCACCTCCAAGACTGCCTCCCTGTCTGGGAGTGGTCCTTGGGTTTTATACTAGGGTGAAACACTAGCTCATTTAACAGTGCACTTTAGTTAGTTAAAAAAAGTAATTTAAAAAAAAAAAGTAATTTCTACATCTGAAAAGAACAGTTCACATTTAAGCATCAGTAATTCAGGAAGGGCACAGTTCTCTTCCTGTAAACAGGATCTAGGATAGAAGCATTTCCTCTTCTGTTAAACAGACAGATCAAACTACTTTACATGACTATAGATAGGAAACAGAGATGCACACCCATGTTTATTGCAGCTTTGTTCACAATAGCAAGGAGTTGGAAACAACCTAAGTGCCCATCAACAAACGAATGGCTAGAGAAGCTGTGGTATATTCGCGCAATGGAAACAGAGAATTCAGGAGGCTAAGTAACTAGTTTTGCAGGCTGAAGAAAAATAACTATAGGTGTATAATTGATACATATATAGAGAATTCTGAACTTATTAATACCATCCTACCAATACCATGAACAGTGGCTCTGATCCTTATCCTGTCCTTCGTCATCCTCATTATCTTTGATATACTTGAGCCCAATGTTACAGGCACTGTGTCAGTCCATCTGGTGGAGGGTCTTACCTTCCACATTTTCAACAGGCAATATTATGATAGGTGGAAAAAGATTGGAACTGTCAACAGTTTCATTTTAGTTAGATCTAAAATCAGTAAATACCCTTGTTACCAGCAGTCAAGAAATTAGGAGACATATTGAACTGGGAAATTTTACAGTTAGAGATTTCTCCAAATTATTGAGGAGCAAAGATACAAGAGGATGAAGGTGCGTCTGATTCCAGCCATGGCCTTTTCAATCACTTGCTGTACATCTGAGAGCTGGACAATGAATAAGGATGACAGAACATGAATGGATGCCTCTGTGCTGTGGTGTTGGAGCAGAGTGCTGAATATCCCATAGACTGCCGAAAGAACAAACAAATATGTCTTGGAGAAAGTGCCGCCAGAGTTTTTCTTAGAGGCAAAGATGATAAAGCTTTACATACTTAAGGAATGTTGTAAGATGAGCTGTTGCTTGGAAAAACAGAGTGAGTGAAATAGAGGAAGACCTTCGACCAGATGGATTGACACAGTATCTGCAGCAATGGGCTTGAGTGTATCAGAGATTGTGAGGATGGCGCAGCATAGGACAGGGTTTAATTCTGTAGTTCATAGGGTCACTATGGGTTGTACTTGTCTCGACAGCACCCAACAAAACCAATTGCTTTTCCAAAAATAATATCCTTTTACAAGGCCTGGCCCCTCCCAACAGTATGCTCAAAATAAAGTTACACTTCCTTGCCTCCAAGGATGTATCTCTAAGTGGAAGTCTGGTTGTACATTGTCCAAGACAGATTTGTTTGTTCTTTTGGCAGTCCGTGGGATATTTAGTATTCTTTTCCAATATCATAATTCAAAGACACTGATTCTTCCTCTGTCATCCCTAATCATTGTCCAGCTCTCAGATGCTCAGCAAGCAATTGAAAAGACCATGGCTTGAATCAGGCTTACCTTAGTCTTTTAGCACCATGTTAGATGGTGAAGAGATTGAGATTAACAATTACAGCTTGCTTGGCTCCACAATTAACACTTTTGGCACCAGCAGTCAGGAAATCAAAAGATTAATTGTGCTTGGAAAATCTGCTCTCAGGGACCTTTCCAGCGTACTGAGAAATAACAATGTCAGTATAGAGACTAAGGTGCAGCTGATCCAGGCTATGGTCTTCACAGTTACCTGCTGTGCATTAGAGAGTCTGACGCTGACCAAGGGTGACAGAAGGAGAATTGATGCCTTTGAGTTGTGATGCTGGAGAAGAGTCCGGAACATACCATAGATTGCCAAGAAAAAAAAGGAAGAGGAGCTCTTAAGATTGAAAGGCACTAAAAGTGTGACTGAAGAAGAGCTGCTTCCTCAAAGTAGAGTCTACCTTAATGACAAGGAGGGAGTAAAGCTTTCATCCAATTAAATACCTTCATTTTCTGATGTGACAAGACTCAACATGAGGAAAAACAGCTGCAAACAACTACTAATAAATGGAATGTGGAATGTGCAAAATGTGAATCTTGGAAAATTGAAGGTTATAAAAAATAAAATGGGATGCCTAAATATTGACATCCTAGTAGGTATTTACATGGTTTTACATGACTTTAATTTCATACCACCTGAATTTCAGAATCATCTCAGGAACAGGTTTGAGGCCTTGAACACTAATGAGCGAAGACCAGATGAGTTGTGGGAGGATGTTAAATGTATCGTTCAGGAAGAGTGCAGGTGGTCATTACAAAGACAGAAGAGGAAGAAAAGACCAAAATGGGTGTCAGAAGAAACTCTGAAGACTGCACTGGAACGTAGAGAAGCCAAAGCACAAGGAAGAATCCAAGACACTAAAGAGCTGAACAGAAGATTCCAAAAGGCAGCACGGAATGACAAAGCAAAATACTACAATGAAATGTGCGAGGAACTAGAGTCAGAAAATCAAAAGGGCCGAACTCGTTCAGCATTTCT
>NW_006399782.1:21999085-22008717 GCF_000299155.1 Elephantulus edwardii | reverse complement strand
AAAAAAAAAATCAACAAAAAAACCAGGACTGATATGGGGGTTGAGGGGAGACTGAGAAAGATGGGATAAATTATGTGTGCTACATTGAAACAAATGAGGGAGATAACTGTTTAAAAGAGATTTATGAAAAAAGTTGCATATGAAAAACAAAAAAGGGATTTATGATTAGATATTATTGTCATGACAGGAGTCCAGAATGAAGGCTGAATAATGGAGTGGAGTTTGGGAGTAGGATTGTATAACAAAGAATTTTTCTTTTACTTTTCAAAGAGAAGAGTGAACTGGGAGATAGGGGTGGGTAGGGAGAAAAGTGCAACAGTGAATGAATGGAAATCCAAAGTTTCTGTAAACTTTCATTAAAATTAATAAAAAAGAGAAAAAGGAAAAAAAAAAAAACAACACAAAAACAAAACAGCTTCCATACCTGCAGTCTCAGGATTCATTCCCCGACTGGTCTGGTTCTCTGGGAGAATCTTCAGTGAATCACCAAACCCAACAAAGAGGAGTGAGGGAACTGATGGAAGAAGGACCTGTTGTTGTAAGAAATCACAGTTATTACAGCAAATTGATTAAACTGTTGACTCCACACTTCTTATAACTGGTCTAATCTTAGCAGAATAAATTATGAATACTCTGCCCATGTGAATCAGGCAGTCATATGACTTACCATGGTAAGAATGACAAATTGAAGAATGATGTCGCATTCATTATCAAGAAACTGTTGTCCTAACAGAGCAAGGGAACTCTGCATGGTTTAAAATCAGGAAGGGTGTGCGTCAGGGATGTATTCTTTTTCCATACCTATTTAATCTGTATACTGAGCAAATAATTCGTGAAACTGGACTCTGAACAAGAATGTGGCAACAAGACTGGATGAAGACACATCAGCATCCTGAGTAATGCTGATGACCCAGCTTTGCTTGCTCACAGTGAAGAGGACTTGAAATGCTTGTTATAAAAGATAAGGACTACAGCTTTTGGTATGGATTATATCCCAACATAAAAAAAAAAGTCCTCACCATTGGGCCAATAGGCAACATTATGATAGATGAAGAAAGGGTTGAAGTTGTCCATGGTTTCATCTTGCTTAGATCAACAGTCAGCACCCATGGTAACAGCATTCGGGATCAGGAGACATAGTGCATTCACCAAGTCTGCTGTCTGAGACCTCTCCAAAATATTGAACATCAGTGATATCAGTTTGAAGGATAAGGTGTGCCTGCTTCCGACCATGGTCTTTTCAATCATTTGCTATACATCTGAGAGCAATACAGTGAATAAGGATGACAGAGAATTGATGACTTTAGAATTGTGGTCTGCCAAAAGAACAAACAAATATGTCTTAGAAAAAGTGTAGCCAAAGTGCTCCTTGGAGGTAGAGATGGTGAAGCTTCATCTCACATACTTTGGGCATGTTGTAGGAGATACTATTCCTCAGAGAGGGACATCATGCTTGTAAAGATAGAGGGTCAGCGAGAGAGGATAGCTCCCCAATGAGATAGATTGACATAGTGACTGCAGCAGTAAGGTCAAGTGTGTTAGAGATGTGAAGATCCATAAGACAGGACAGGAGTCAGGTCTGTTGTTCATGGGGCTGCAGTGAATCATACTCAGCTTGATGGCATCTTGTGACAACAAGTAATGATACTCCACAATGTTGAGAAACCAGATAGCTGCAAAAGGATTAAGGGTGGAAGGCAATACAACCCAGATCTGATGTAAGAGAATTTACCTAAGATGTGTACTGTCAGATTTTTAATCTTATTAGAGGTAAAAAAGGGGGAGCAGAGTGAGCCTGGGTGAAGTGTGAACCCAAATCCCAAGAAGAAATTGCCAGGAGTGGCTTGCATCCTTGTGGGCCTGGGTCCCTGTGCTCAGAAATTCCTTGACACTAGGGAAGGCCAAGACACAGAGATATCCAAGGAATGCTGTGTCTCCAGATACCAAAGCAAATGGGATATTTTCACCATAATTGACCCTAAGAGAGCCTTCCTCTAGAGCTGATATACTGAAGTTGGACTTCTAGCCTTCAAAACTATAAGGGAATAAATTTCTCCTTGTTAAAACCAACCACTTGTGGTAGTTATAGTATCACTCATTCATTAAGACACTGCTGTATGGAGAAACCACCCCAAAACGGACAATTCAAATTCATCTGTCAGCAAAATAGAGATGGCACATGGTTCCACCCTGACACATGTGATTATCATGAGTCAGAATTTGTCAGCAACTGGTTATAATCCGTGCGTGATGCACAGAGTTAAGGTTGGAAGTTTGAGTCTACTCAGAAACGTGTTGGAAGGAAGGCCTGGTCATCTACTACCAAAAACCAGCCTTTGGAAACCTCACAGAGCACAGTCCTATTCTGACATGCAGGAAGTTACCATGAGTTAGAACTGACTGAACAACTGATTTTTGGTATGGATGGACTTTGAAATTATTTTAATCATAACAAATGTACTTCCTTTAAAAATGAATATGAATATGAAAGTCTAAAAAAATGAAAAATCTCTTACACAAGGAATCATTACTACTTTTTGTTCACTTTGATTTTTTCCATATGCTGTGCTAACTGATTTGACTTTACTTAAAATTTTGCTGCATATTTTATAGGATGTTGTCTTGGAGCTTGAATTTGAAGGTGCCAAGGAAAAGTTCAGCATGGTCCAAGTTTGGCCTGTTCGGCAAGTTCGGCCTGTCACTGAGAAGCTGCCAGCCAATCATCCTTTGCTGACTGGCCAGAGAGTCCTTGATGCTCTTTTCCCGTAAGCTTGGGCTGTACCTCCGGGTTTCCTCTCAGACACTGCTTGTGCTTGCCTTTTTGTTTCTTAATAGATATGGGTTTTATACATTTAATCTTACAATAAAATTTATGTAGAGAAATCTAAGTGAATGGAATACATTCCTTTGTCAAGGTGCTGGAGAAAATGTGTATTTTACAGTTATAAGAAAGAGTGGATTCTTTTTGAAGCTTTTTAAGAAATGAGTGTTTCCCAAAGAAAGTAGTCCATCCTGAAAATACAAACATCTTTCTTAACATTCTCCTGGAACTTAATGGATCGGTATCTCTATAAATTGATGATTTCCTGTATTAGTGGCCTCTGTAAACTCCCATGCAATCTTTCTTAATTCTCAAAATGCTCTCTTTCTTTGGGTTAGCAGCGCAACTCCCTGTACCCTGCACCATCAGAGCTCCATCTGTCTTGCTTTACTTTAGAACAGATGCCTTTATTCTTTAATTCACTAGAAAGGCTGAAGGTCTAGGACAGGCACTTCTTCAGTCTGACCACTAAACACATTCAAAGTCCCACACTTCACACAACTTTGTACCCTTTCAAACTTGCTTCCTAATTTTTTCTTAAGATCTCTGTTTCTTTTACTCTAAATTCTCATCAGTTAGCACTTGCACTTCCATCTCTACCCAGCTTAACTCAGTAGTCTTTTATGACCAATACTTGCTGTTGTATTCATTCTTACTCTTTTCATTTACTGGCTGCTGTCAGTTAAACTACACTGTCCCTACTGAAAAAATCCAGTAGTCAGTATAATTTATTAACCTAACTTCATACTGTCTTTCTGATTTCTCTAATTATCACACTCTCCTGTCTTCTCTTGCTTTAGATTTCTGATCCCATTTCCTGCTCTTTGTTATCAGATGACTTTCTTCCTTCATAGAGAAATATGAGTCCATCAGATTTGTTTCTCTTCTTGCTCCTAGCCTAGACTTCCATTCATCCCTTCTCCTGTTTCTCTTTCTGGCACTTATTCTGCCCCATATCTCCTCTAGGATCTCTTTTGATCAGTTATCTCCCTTCTGTTATATCCTCCTCTCAGGAAGCTCTGGGGGCTTAAGGGTAAGGATCTGTTGGGAACAGGTATGAATCATTCAGCTGCTGTGTGGGAGAAAGATGGACAGTCTCCTCCCATGCGATTTACTGGATCTGAAAACCCACTGCAGGGTCCGTAATGAGTTGTGTGTGTGGTGTGTGTGTGTGTGTATGTGGACCATCAAATTGGATCTGACTGGTACAGGAGGAGATTGTCCCTCCTTCTCTAGCAGAGCATCTGGTGGATTCGAACCGCACACCTCTGGAATTGCAGTGCAGCTTCTTGCTACAAGGCCAGCAGAGCTAGCCAAGTAACGAGTCATTTTGATTCCACAGTACCTAACAAGAACTGTATGCAGCCTCAAGCCTCCTTCCTTTGCCACCTATCACTTTCCTTCACAGCCTAAGCTCCTGAGAGTGTAAATGAGTTGTCTACACTTCTCACAGTCTAGTTCCTGTACTCTACCCTTGACTTCACCACTCACTTAACTACTCTCACTAACATCATACTGATAAGTAAATTTGAATTTAATACCTTCATTTTGGTCTTAATACTTAAAACTTTGGATATTGTTTTCCATTTTTTCCTTCTTGGAACCCCCTCTTAATTTCTCCTTTCCCTGGTTGGTTTTTTGTCCATATACTTTGTCAAAGGCTCCTTCTTCGAACTGGGGTTGGGGGGAGAGGGCTGGGCTGGTAGAGAAGTGCAGCAATGAATGAATGGAAATCCAAATTCTCTGTAAATGTTCATTAAAATTATTTTTAAAAGTAAAAAAAAATAATAAAAAGAAAGAAAAAAAAAGGCTCCTTCTTCCGTAAGCTTTGCTATTGCTTGGAGTTTATCCCTCTTCCGGCTTATCTTCTCATTCTGTATAGTATTGTCTGTGTAGATCACATCATCTAATCTCATGGCCTAAGTATTCATCTACATATGATAATTTTAAAATCTGTATATTTATCCCAAGTACTTCTTTTTTCCTCAATATTTCATATCATATCCATATTCATATACCCATTTTCAATTATACCTCTGCTTTTTAATGTCTTCAGTATAAGTATGTATATAAAATTTATATAAATTTATATAAAATTACAGCCATCCTTTTAATATCTACGCCTATCTTTCTTCAAACCCTTTTAATTTGTATTTGTCTCAATATCGTTATCCATTCAGGAGATGCTAATCTAGAAGTCATGGTTTTTATCAAGGATCATTCTTACATTTCACATCACCAAGTGGTTTTTGGTTTTTTTTCCCCCTTTTAATTCTAATGAAAGTTTACAGAGACTTTGGATTTCCATTTATTTTTTGTTGCACTTTTCTCCCTGCCCACACCGTCCCCAAATTCGCTATTTTCTTTGAAAAGTAAAAAATTCTTATATTGTTATACAGTCCCTTCCATCACCAAGTGTTCTTATTGTTTACTATTCCCTAAATTGTTTTCACTTATATCTCTCATCTTTATTCTATTACTTTAATTAAAGCTCTTACACTAATTCCTGGAATAACTACATTAAATCAGACTTCCTGTCATCACTCTTGTCCTCTTTTTTTTAATTTTCCCTTTTTTCTTTCCCTCTGTTTTTTGAGTGGAAGTTTATAGGATGATTAGCTTTTCATTAATTATTTATGTACATTTTGTTTCTTAACATTGGTAGAGTCCCCTCAAAAGGAGAGCATTCTTCTCACTTCTTTCCTGGGTTTCTCATTTCCATTTGTCCCTCCTTCATATCCCTTTCTGCCTTTTGAACTTTATTTTGTGGCATTACTACCCTTCTGGTCTTTTACAGCTGATTGTACTGAGGATGACTTCTTCCTTGGAGGTGGCATTTGCCTTATAGGCCTGTCTAATGTTGGACTGAAAGTTGATCCCCAGGTTGACTTCATTTCCAAGCTTAAACGGTGTGAAAAAAGGCCACAGTTTCACAAGCCCTAGTTCTCAATATTGTTTTAGCCATCTAACTGTAGTTACTTCCTTATATTTAGTCTTCTAGACAGTTCAGGGTCCTCAAGTCTTCAGTTTGAATGCATTTTCTTGCCCTCAGATCCTTGGGCACATTGTTCTTGCTGCTTGAAGTGTTATTTTCCTGCCTCTCTTCTTTGTGTGGCTAATTGATCTTCCCTTTCAGGTCTTAGCTTTCAGGAAGTATTGACTAACCTTAGTCTACTCCTATTTAGAAAAAAAGATTAAGACCTTCAACAAAATGGATTGGCACAGTAGCTGTAACAAAGGCTTTAAACAGAGCAACAGTTGTGAGGATGGCATGGGGCCGGGCAGTGTTTCATTTTATTATGGGGTCACCGTAAGTGACCCAGCAGCAATTCCTGTGTGCTCTCGTGGCAGTTTTTTTTTGCTGTCTATGAGAGCAGTTTGGAGTTGAGTTATTCAACTTCCAAACTGTGTCATGTCTGATTCTACCATCACTTCTGTGCCCATGCTTAAAAGTGATTTAATGGAAGTATACAAACTTATACAATCAGTGAAACACGTCTTCTTGTCTGTCATACTCAGATTTGGAGGAGAAAAGCTTTTAATTTGTGTTAGTTTTATTGTGAAGCTAAAGGTTATACTGTAGTTAAAAAATACAATGTTTCTGTGAGTTTTTGTGAAAACACAGGATTTTACAAAGATATTCTCTTTATATTCTATTCCTCCCACCCTGGGTCCCTCCTACACACAGACACATATTCTGTATGCATGTGTTGAGTATTTTACTCTGTGGCTACTTTTTAGGGAAAATTTAAAAGTGTCTGCTAAATTGTACTATAAACTGGTTTACTCACCAGTGTAACCACTGAAATATGAGCTGTGAGCATAGGAAAACATAGATATCATGTTACTTTTGTATGTCTTATATCTCTGAGCAAAGTTTTCGGTATCCAGGAAGTACTTAATAAATTACTGAATGGATAAAAGAGAATTAATTAGCACCTTAACAGAACTGTGTTTATTAACTTTCATAGCAAATCTATGAATTTGTTAGCTCTAATACTTCGCCAAACCCCGAGGAGTTAATTTTTAAAAAAACTTTATATTTTCCTTTCTCTTTTAGTTTTAATTTCTACTTTGTCCTTTCATGACTTTGTAAGAATTTAAAATGTCATTTATACTATTCAGTGCATCTTATAAGTTGTTTTGCTTTCCTCTTCCTCTCTAGGTACTTAATGGAATGTACTTTTACTTTTCAGTCATCAAAAATAATAACGATGATTATCACAAACGCATACACACATGTGCAGATTAGAGGGAGTAATTTTTATATCTTTTTATGTCTCTGTGTGTATGTATATATATAAGTTTATAAAAAGAAAACACTTTTAAACAAACAAACATATACCCAAGAAAGCACTTTGAATTACATACATAACTCAATGTGTTTGTTTTCTGCAACTGCTATTTCTGGTCGGTTATGCCATTTATTTATGGACAGGTTAAGTAACCCAGACTCTGTTTGCTTTGTTTAGGTGTGTCCAGGGAGGAACTACTGCTATCCCTGGGGCTTTTGGCTGTGGGAAGACGGTGATTTCACAGTCTCTATCCAAGTATTCCAACAGTGATGTTATCATCTATGTAGGATGTGGTGAAAGAGGAAATGAGATGTCTGAAGTCCTTCGGGACTTCCCGGAGGTCAGTGTATATAAAGTTTCAAATGAAGGCCTGGAAAAAGTACTACTAATCAGCTTTCATTAGCAATTAATACAGCTTTGTGTTGAGTTATAAACGGTGCTTTTATTTGCCAAGAATCTTTTAAAGAATTTTCTAGTTATATTTGTGATTATGTGTTTATAGTCAAGAAAGAGAAACAAAGTCGAACACTTTGTGTCTGTGGTCAGTGGATTTCAGCTATTGGTAGAAAGCAAAAATAAGGCAAAACATTCAGAGATTCTTATCTTTAAGAAACATTAAAATAATTTACATGCTCTTTGTAGATCTACCAGCTTACTGTATTAAGAATCTCTTTTTGTAAAAGAATGAATTTTAAATGTGACATGGAAGTTACATGCTATCTTGGTAGCACCATTGGACAGGAAGGAGAGATTGGAGTTAGAGGAACTGTTCACTTTGGAAACAGACTATGAGATAGTAAACATGAACAGTGGCTAAAATGTTACACTTTAAAATCAGAGAATCATTAAATAGATTGTTTGTCTCTAGCTCACAATGGAAGTCGATGGTAAGGTAGAGTCTATTATGAAGAGGACAGCTTTGGTAGCAAATACGTCCAACATGCCTGTTGCTGCCAGAGAAGCCTCTATTTATACTGGTGAGTATGTCATTTGGAATAAAGCAGTTAACATTTGCTCTTAAGTTTAAAACTAGCATCAAACTTTTTCTTTTCCAAAGAACTTTTCTTTTATTCTAAAATATTTTATTATATACAATCACATTCCTAGTTTTAAAATTTCTTGAATAACTGGTTTACATTTTTGTGATGAAAATAAAAACAGCAGTACTAGAGAATTCATGCCATGAAACATGAGTGAGAATATTTAAAAAAGGTTTATAGAGAAAAACCTTCCTCTTTTGTCTGTCTTTCAGTTTCCTTTTTTTGTAGCTTAATGCTGTTAGTAGTTCCAAGCGTACCCTTCCAGAAGGGAGTCTAGATATAGATAAACTTGTACTTTTTTTTTCTTTAAGTACAAATAATAGCATATTTTTTAAAAATTCTTTTCATTTCTAAAGGTTTTTACTCCTATCTAGAGTATAAGTCAATAGAAGACGTGTATAGGGCTGCCTAATTTTTTTTTAATTGTGGTGATATGCTAAAACATATACTTTCTCAACAGTTTCTACATGTGTAATTCAGTAACATCGATTACATTCTTCAAGTAGTACAATCATTTTCACTGTCTGTTCCAATGAGTAACAGCACTATTAACATAAACTCAGTGGGCCTCTCCACCCATCACTCCTTGTAACCACTAATTAGGGTTTCTACGTATTTACTTATTTCAGATAAATGAGATCATAAAGTATTTGTCTTGTTGTAATTGACTTATTTTGCTCAGCATGACAGTGTCAGGGTTCAGCAGTATTGTGGCATGCATCAGGACTTCGTTCTTCTTTATACCTAATTGGTATTCTATTGTACTGTCTCAATCTATGACCATGCCTTTTATTTAGGAAAATTTTTACAATTTTATCTGAAAGTTCTCTATTGTATCCTCTTCAAGCAAACTGACTGGACATACTGGATCTCCTTTATCTGCATTCAAATATATATAATTTCCTCTCCATTACTTTTCCTTTGGCTTTTGTCCATTAACAGTTTTCTTTTATTCTTTGTGCTGCTTTTAATGCAAACTTCCATTTTTCTTAGAGTTTTTTTCTTCCATCTCCTTTCTGAGTTTTTCATTTCTCTTGTCCTGCTATGTTGTTTGTTACATTCCATCGAGTTAACCAGAACTCAGCACGACCCTATGAACAACAGATCTAAACCAGCTCTTTGCTGCACTCTCATCGAGACTTTTGCATTATCTGGGCCTCTGGCTGAACTCAACTGTCAGTCCATCTTATTGAAAGCTTCTCTGTTTTCATTGACCCTTTACTTTTCCCACTTGGATGTACTTTTCTAAGGACTGTCTCCTTTTGACAACATGCCAAAGTATATGAAATGAAGTTTCACCTTACTTCCTGGGGTCACCCAGGTTGTAGTTTCTTTAAGACTGTTTTGTTTGTTCTTTTGGCAGTCCATGGAATATTCAGTACTCTTTGCCAACACCACAGTTCAGAGGCATCAATTCCTTGGTCATCATTATTCATTGTCCAACTTTCAAATGCATAAGAAATAATGACAAATATT
>NW_006399782.1:21996257-21998985 GCF_000299155.1 Elephantulus edwardii | reverse complement strand
ACCTCTTTAATTCCTTAAGGAGCTCAATATGGAGCTGCTGGGGAGAGGAGGAAGGCTATTCTCATTAATGACTTTAATCTCTTAATTTAAAAAAAAATTCCTCTATTCTCCTGCAAATCAAACATTCTCTCAATCCAAATCCAGCTTTGATTTTATTTTAAATTAAATATTAAAATTACATATTAAAAAAATGACAAATACCATGACCTGGATCAGGTATACTTTAGAATTGGATCCTTGCTCTTTAGAGCTTTTAGAATTCAAGTTATCAAGGATTTATTCTTAACTTGAATTAACAGTCATCACTAAGGATAGCAGTATTCAGGAAATCAGAAGACCTATTGTTGTTATGTGCCTTTGAGTTGCCTATGACCCTTAGCGACCCTAAACCCTGCTCTATCCTGTGCCAATCTTACTGTCTCTGATACACCAACCCCCATTACCTCAGTGACTGAATCAATCCATCTCATTTAGGGTCTTCCTTTCCTGTGCTGTCCCTCCATCCTCCCAAGCATGATGTCCCTCTCCAAGGACTGGTCCTTCCCTGCAGCATGTCTGAAATATGTCATAAAGCTTCAGAATCCTTGCCTCCAAGGAATAGCCTGCTTTCACTCTCTCCGGGATGAAACTTTGTTCTCCTAGCAGTCCATGGTATATTCAATACTCTTTTTCAGCACTACAGCTCAAAGGCCTCAGTTCTGCTTCTGTCATCCCTAGTTATTGTCCAGCTTTCTGATATATAGCAAATAATTGGAAGAACTATGGCCAGTTAAGCATTGGGCATAATCTGCTGTCAGGGAGCTCTTCAAATTACTAACAAGGATATCAGTTTAAAGACTAAGGTGTGCCTGATGAATCCATAGTATTGTGAGTTATTTTGTATTATACTGTATATTCCTTAAATTGTTCTTTTATTGGAGGATTGCACTATTAAGATTTTCTTTTTATTAAATTAAGAATTCTGTGGTCACAGTTTTCGTCTGTTCCTTGAAAGCTTTTTTTGACCTTAATTCCAGTTCTCTCTTTTATTTGCAGTTCCTGTATTGATCTATTACTGTCATCTGTCCTTGTAGGAGATGGGAAGGGGTGGGTAAAGAAATTCCAGGGTAGCAGGAATTACTCATGGCATGCAGCCATGCAGGTTATTTTACTCTGCATTTTTTCACCAAAAGAAATCAACTGTAAGACTCTCACAATGAATTCTTCCTCTTTTTCCCTACCTTGCCTGATTTTACTTACCAAAAATAGAAGTGCTTTGAAGTTTTTGTTTCCACTTCTCTATTTCTCATTGGTATTAAGCTGAGTCCAGTCCAAGGAATTCTTGTCATCAACCATACTTCGCTTTTGCTAAAGCTTCAAACAAAGCTTTTATGTCTCAGAATATATATACCTGTTTCTTTGAGCCGGTGATATCAGGTGATTTATTTGTGTCTTCCCATACCTTGGTTTGGTTTTTACCTCCTATGTTAGTTTTAATTATTATTCTTACGGATTTAAGTATGGCTTCTAGAGTTTGCCATTCCATGGGTGACACACACAGTCAAGCACTAAACTGTGAGTTGAAAGGTTAACTTTTGAACTCATCCAGAGACTCCTGGGAAGAAAGTCTTGTTCCAGTTTCTGTAGGGTCACAGCATTGAAAATGGTATGGAGCATTCCCACTCTGCACACAGAGGGTCACTGTGAGTTGGAACCAATGTAAGGGCAATTTACAACAACAGCTTTGTTAATAATTTAAAAAATTATTATTATTATTAATTTTAATGAAAATTTACAGAGATTTTGGATTTCCATTCATTCATTGTTGCACTTTCCCCCCTGCCCATTCCTCCCCTCTAGTTCATTCTTCTCTTTGAAAAGTAAAAGAAAAATTCTTTCATTGTGCAATCCCTCCCCCACGTCCACTCCACTATGCAGCCTTTGTTCTGGACTCAACAACAACAGCTTTTAATAGTAGAGTTTATGTTTCTGTATTTCTTATTATCTTTGTTTTGTAATTATGTCTGACAAGGAGAAAGTGATACTCATTTACTTTTTTAAAACAAAACAGAAAATCTACCTCATTGTTTTATGTGGTCATATAGTATCACTTTGTAAGGTTATATCATAATCTTTTTAGCCAGCCTCCTATTCAGGGTATTTGGATTATTTATAACTTTTTGCTATTCAAAAATTCTGTAGCAGTGAATACCCTTACCTGTGGTTCTTTATACTGTTTCTTTTTATTTCTTTGCACAGTTTTCTAGGATAAGTTCTTAGATGTAAATTTCCTAGCAGTAAAATAAAAATTTAGATTTTAGATTCTGATAGCTCTTCAGAATATATGGTAGTGGATAAGAATGTCTGTTTCTGCACTGAATTTTTCAACATTCTTTTTTTTTGGTTCTTTTCTCCCCCAATTTAAACAAATATCTCTTATTGAATTGAAACAGTTCTTCATACTGTTCAAAACACTAATCAAGACATTATCTCAAAAGGTTGACTTTCTATATAAAGAAAATGTCCAATTTGATTTTTAAAAAGGGCAAACCAGTAAGCTATATTAGAGACTGGATATAATACACAGCCTGTACAACCACAAGATAAATTGTTTCTGCTGCTTTGTAATTACACAGTTACTTGCTTTCAGTATTCTTTTGTAATGTTGTTGTTGTTGTTATGTGCCATCGAGTCGTTTCCGACTCATAGCGACCCTATGGCACAACAGCTCTAAACCCTGCTCTATCCT
>NW_006399782.1:21976510-21993135 GCF_000299155.1 Elephantulus edwardii | reverse complement strand
AATACATATAGGAGAGTAATACATATACAGGAGAGACTGTTACAGGAAACTCTTATATATAGCCAGCATCTAGATTTGACAATTAACATTTTACTGTACCTATTTTATTATTTTTTTTTATGGTGAGAAAATTTTATATTTAGAATTAGCCTGCTGGACTCAGTTTAGATGATCCCAATTTTGTTGGCAACATCCAAAGCATCATAATCAGGAGCAAGTAGAACATAGGCCTTCTTCTCTCCATCAGGCCTAATCAAGGTGTTGACCTTAGCCACACATCAGTGTCATAGAGCTTCTTTACAGCTTGTTTTATTTGGTCTTGTTGGCCTTGACATCCACAGTGAACACAAGTGTGTTGTTATCTTCTAACTTCATGGCTGACTCAGTGGTCAGGGGAAATTTGATGATGGCATAGTGGTCAAGCTTGTTTCTCCTGGAGGTGCTCTTCCAGGGGTATTTGTGCTGCCTTTGGAGTCTCAGCGTCTTAGGCCGCTGGAAGGTGGGTGACGTGTGGATGTTCTTTTTTTTTTTTGGCTGTGGACGCCCTTCAGGATGCCTTCTTGGCCTTTAATGCCTTTGCTTTGGCTTCAGTTTTGGGAGGGGCAGGGGCTTCCTTCTTCGCTTTCGGCGCCATCTTCTGTACCTATTTAATTAAATGTCTGTTCAATGTGTATTTAATAATGAGCTCACATCTTTCCTTACTTATTGATCATTTTAAAACTGCCTTTATTTTCCTTTAAAACAGTGGGATTTTTTTCATTCTACTAAGTAAAAGCTTGCTGGTCGTTAAAGAATTTAGTTTTTTATCTACTGTGAGTTGCAAATAAATTTTTTAGTTTTTTTGTCAACTACTGCTTTGTTTATTTGTTTGTTTGTTTTGACAGCACTGCTAATGTTAGGTTTATAGACAGAGTCCCTAGATGTTAGTTCATGCATGTCTGGCATTTCTCTCTTCTGACAAGTCTTTTTGACATTTATACACAAGTGTTAATGACATGTCATTACTAAGACACAGCAATATATATGTAAGAGCAACTGATTTATCACATTTTAAATATGTGATAATTACCTTATTTTTCAAACCTTAATAATGATAAGTAATATTTACTAAGACATTGTGCATGGAAGTCCTGGAGTTGAGTATTTTTTATTTTGAGTGATGCACAATGCTGAAATTTCCAGCAACTGTTTTATTTTACTTAGCTAGCTTCTGTTTCTTTCAGCAGAAAAAAGGAATAAAGTCATTAGATTGAAAACTTCTTAGAGTATATAATATACTTACCATTTCATCTGATCTCTGTAAGTAAGGGAAGGAGTTACTCCATTTCAAACAATTAGAATTCCATACTGGGAAATTAGGTTACTTAGTGAAGGTATCAGACTTGATTAATGACAGAACTAGAACCTAGTACTTCTTTCTGTATTAAATAATTAGCTTCTTTCAGATGATTTGCTATACGTGCGTTTGCAAGACCAGACTTGATTTGCACACAGAATAGATAATTGAAATATAACTCATGCTAAAAATATTTGTGACTTTTGACAAAATAACCTTAAATAGTAAGGTTTTGTTGTTTTTAATTTGTTTCTTTGTTTTGGTAGAGACAAAATAAGATACACATAAAAAAAGCTACATTTGGAAATTAATTTCAGATTACTTAGTTAAACGAAAAATTGAAGGGAATGTTTTCCCCTTGCTGTTTATAAATTGTGTATCATATTAGAGCTGTCTGGTCGAAGGCAAGAGAGCTCTAGTGGCCTTCACTGCCAGGCCAGAGGTACACAGGTCGAATCCACCAGCTGCTTTGAGGGCAGTCCCCTCCCAGAAGCAATTTACTGCCTCTGAAAAACCACTGGAGGGTAATCTCTGTGTTGGTTCCAAGTCAACCACACATAACAACAGCAACAACAGTGAAAAGAATGAACAGATACGCCAAAATATACCCTTTCTGTTTAAGAGTCTCCTTTACACTGTCAGCTCTGGGATGGGGCGCTGTCATTTTTAACACCTGGTTTCCAGGACTCCTTTAAATTCTTTCCATTTCAGTCAAGCAGAAGGAAAAAGAGCCAAGAGGGTTAGAGATGAAGACATTACTTTGACTCCCTGAAATTATAGATTGACTCACTTTCCATTAGTTAAGAGAAGAGTTATAGCCACATCTAAATGCAGAGAAGGCTAGACTGTGCGGTTCATTTTGTGTCCAGAAGAAGAATAGAAAGTGATGAACAGCAATTAGTCTATTTCTTGTACTTACTGCTTTAACATTTTCTTGAACTTAAGGGTGAAAAAAAAATCAAGGTCAGCTAATACATTCCCAGGCTATAACTTGAAATCTTCTTCCCATCTAGGAATTACGCTGTCAGAATATTTCCGTGACATGGGCTATCATGTCAGTATGATGGCTGACTCCACTTCTCGATGGGCTGAAGCCCTTAGAGAAATCTCTGGTCGCTTAGCTGAAATGCCTGCAGGTAAATCATTGTAGTTCTTACTATATAAGTAAGACTAGTATGACTTTATTGGTTGGCTTTGAACTTCACTTTTAAAATATCTTTTCGTTTTTCAGATAGTGGATATCCTGCATATCTTGGTGCTCGTCTGGCCTCGTTCTACGAGCGAGCAGGCAGAGTGAAATGTCTAGGAAATCCAGAAAGAGAAGGGAGCGTCAGCATTGTAGGAGCGTAAGCATCCGAAATCTGCTTTTCAAAAGAAAAAAGTCACTGCTATTAAAGATCCTACGTACACACACTTAGATTCTTCTGAATCCAGGGTCACCCGGGGAACTCTCTGAAGAAGCTCATATTTAATTCATGTCTGTGTATTCTGGTTCCATATATTTGACTTGATTGATTGTATTCAAGTCATAATAATTCTCCAAGAATAAATTTTTAAAATATAGACATATTTTGTTGAGATTGCCTCAGTGAAAAGTGAAGATTCATAATCAATAAATAAAAACTGTACTTAGTTCTGTATTCATTATTTTCCATAAGCATTTTTTTAAAATAAAAGTTATTATTTTAATTGTGATATTAACAAAAATTTACAGAAAAGTTAGATTTTCATTCATTCATTGTTGCACATTTTACCCCTGCATCCTCTCTTCCTCCTCCCAAAGTTGACTTTTTTTTCTACTAGTTTATTTACAAAATTCGAATGCATTGTTTTGAGAACAGATTCCATAAGCATTTTTAATGACTGCTTTTTTTTCTTAATTCAGCGTTTCTCCACCTGGTGGTGATTTTTCTGATCCAGTTACATCTGCTACTCTCGGTATTGTGCAGGTATGTCTCTGCAGCCAAGTCACCTTCTGAATCTTAGCCCTCTCCTCTCAGCTATAGTAATATTACCCAAATTGTCATGAGTACTTAACTTGATCCTTAAAATGTGATGGTAGGTAATGATAAAGTTTCTTTTTGTAACATTAAGAGCCTTTAAGACTATCTTTATTTGTTGTTTTTTACTGAGAGTTAACAATAAACTTATTTTCTAGAAATGGTTATTGTTGTTGTTGATTGACCAACTCGTAGCCACACTGTGAACAAAAGGCCTGCAGCCTTTCCATAACTATTGTTGTTTCTCCAAGTTCATAGTTTCCAGAGGCATGTTGTTTAGGAAGTGGATGCCACTCCTGCTTCCAAATCTGAATCAACCTGAGAGCTTCACCAAATACTGCCCACGATGAGTAGCCGTTATGGTGTTTGATACTAGAGCACAGTTGTTCAGCATTACAGCAACTCTTAAGATACTTCATTACAGCAAATAGACAGATCACTGTTAAACCACTTAAAGAATGTTCATCCAAAATCAACTAACATCAATTATAAATAATAAAGGAACAAAATAGATCCAGAAGTAGCAAAATTATATTGTTATATACTGTTGGTTGTAACTTCAGTACTGGAAGGCTGACTTGCCAGAGGCTGTAATTTGCATGGGAGGACACTACTGAGGAGCAGCTGATAGATTCGATTGGCAGCAGAACTCATGACCCACTAGGCCATCAGAGCTTCTTAAAGTTATACCATTATTTTTGCAGTTGTGTGTTGGAACCGGCATATAGCTGACCCTCCAGCAGTCTTTCCATAATTGGAGGAAACAGCCTATCCACTGGCGGAGCATCTGGTGGATTTGAACCACATGCCTTTGGGATTGCAGCTTGATTCTTACCAGTTAGCTACCTTACTTCTGTTAGAATAATACACCTTTTAGATTAGTAACGCTGATGGCATAGTGGTTAAAATGGCTGCTAACCAAAAGGTCATTGGTTTGAACCCACCAGTCACTCTGCAGTAGAAAGATGTCTGCTTCATAAAGATAAAAGCCTTGGAAACTCTATGGGATAGTTCTCCTCTGTTCTTTCAAGTGACTATGAGTCAGAATTGATTCAACAGTAGTGGGTTTTATTGGTTTGGGGTTTTTTTTCAATTGTAGGTTAGAGTAATACCCTTTTTTAAAGATTGTAAGAAGAGAGGAGAAAAAAAAAGAATGGCAAAAATGTGGTAGTTTCTCTTTGTAGCACAGCCTAAGGCTGATAATCATATCAGACAGTAGATGATTTGTACTTAGTAAAGTGAAAAGACCAGAGACCAGGGCGCCTTCTATCCATGGCTCCATCATCACCAAGTCTAGTAATCCCTTGCATCTGGCTGGCACACAGGGAATCTGGAGAAAACACCTATTTCTTGAACCTCATTCCATTGGCCACACCATTGTGGTCAAGGCTAGAAAATGTAGTTTCTGTCTAGCCAGCTGATTCTAGGCAAGAAGGTATGAATTTTAGTGGACTGCTAACTAGCTTAGCAATGAAAAGACATTTAAATACAAGATTTGTGTAAAATAAATTGTTTTTATTCTTATTTCTTTTGTATCTTAAGTATAAGATAAATGGGGGAGTAAAACACATTGAGGTCTTTCACATCTGAGTTTTAAATTACCGAGGAAGGAGAGAGAAAAGCTATGAATGAAGAAAATACATATGAATATTTTGCCTCAGAAAAAATGACTTGTAAGATATATTGCATTGTCTTTTAATCATAGGAGACAATTTTATCAGAATATTTAGAGATTTTTAACCTGAGTGAAGAATCTTCAGCTCAGTAGACAAGTATATATGTTTCTATTGCCTGATATTAATCGGCAAAAACGTTTAGTTTCCTCTGTGCTTTCCCTTCTCACTATGGGAATTGAAATAAATTTTTACTTTGATTTATAAACATTAACTTTACATTTTCTGCAAGTTTTATGCTTTTCAAATTGTCCTGCATGTATTGTAAAGGATGTGTCATAGAATTTAAGTAGTAAATTAACTGAATTTCCTATTTTTAATATATTTAGGACAGACAAATAATACCTCAGTAAGTTTTTATTTCTTTTTTAATAAAAGTTTTTTGTTTCCTTTTTAATCAGGTATTTTGGGGCTTAGATAAGAAGTTGGCTCAGCGCAAGCACTTCCCCTCTGTCAATTGGCTGATCAGCTACAGCAAGTACATGCGTGCTTTGGATGAGTACTACGACAAACACTTTACAGAGTTTGTTCCTCTGAGGACCAAGGCTAAGGAGATTCTACAGGAAGAAGAAGACTTGGCAGAAATTGTGCAGCTTGTGGGAAAGGTGAGTTGCCAAATCCTATGTTGAATACTTTAGTGTGTTACACTAAAGTGTTATAAGAAAAGACAGGGCCAGCCCTGAACATACAGATTTTCGTCTGTAAAAGTGAGTATTCATTAGGTATGTTTTAAATAAATTGAGACTTAGATTATTTTTTAAATCAACTATTTGTGGGGCCTGTTTCTACTGTAAGACACTCTGGTGGCATAGTACATAGCATGTGGCATCTTCTGTGGAAGAAAGATGGCAGACTCCTCATACTAAGATTTAAAGCCTTGGAAACCTTTTGCACATTTGGTATGAATTGGAATGGACTCAATGGCAGTGAGTTTAGCTTTTATTTATATTGTAGAAGATGATTATTGTTTTGGTTGTCTCTTTCTGAGTAACAAACCACACAAACACGTGGTGGCTTGAAACAGTGCTCCAGATGTGGAGTTAAAAGCCTTGTGGGTTGGTTCTTGCTTGTGGGAGGCCTCACGTGCTTGCAGTCATATGTGGGCTGAGGCATAAGTCATCTGAGAATGTCTTCACTCATGACTGCGGCTTGGTCTGGGATGGCTGGAAAAGTTAGAGGAAGGCTAGCATGAGTGTCTCCATTTTGTGTCATCGTGTGTCAATTCAGGGTTTCCAGAGTGAGTCATAAAAAAGGAACTGGAAACTACCCACCTGTTAAGCCTGGCCTCAAAAACCAGCATAGCATTTTTACTTACTTTTTTGATCAAAATGGCCATAGAACCTGCCCATATTGATGGGGAGAGCCCTGAATGTGAGAATTGTTGTTTTAAATAAGTGAATTATTGGGATACTTCTCTTCGTCTTTTATGTTTACCACTCTTAGAATATTTGAGCACTGGTGGCACCATGATTAAGCATTCACCTGCTAACTGAAAGGCTGCATTCCAAACCCAGCAGCCCACTCCACAAGAGGAGACCGAGGCAGTCAGCTTTGGCAGAGTCTTATCTCCTTGGAAACTGTGGAGCATACTTTGTCTTAGGACCCAAACAAATGCCAGTTTGATTCTGACTCACGGCTGCCAACACAGGGTTTGCGAGGCTGCAGATCTTTATGGGGGAGACTGCCTCATCTTTCTCGTGTGCATTCAGATTTCCACTGTGCGCTCAAATCAACCTGATGGTGCACAGCGGCACAGCACCATTTAAGCAACTCTAGTGCAAAACCAGACAGTCTGTTCTCATAATGGTTGTCTAGCCTGGGAGACACCATGGGGAAATTCTGCTCTGGCCTATAGGGTCACTATTGATTGACATTTGAGGCAACAGCATACAATAGCACGGGACCTTTTATGTGCCATGTTGGCTCAGTGGTAGGATTTTACCTCTCGTGTGGACCCAGCAGAGATTTGACCCAATGCACTTAAGTGGAGCCAGTGCTATTTAATCAGTGGGGTGTGCATGTGACACTGCGAGTTTCAGCAGATCTTCCATGTGTGTTATGACTGACCAGGGAGAAATGCCTGGCAAGGTATTTCCAAAGATCTGCCAGTGTCACTACTGTGGATTCCTGCAGTCCAGTCCTGAGGTACATGGGTCTACATGAGGCAAAGGCTGACAGCGGCAGCTTATGAAAAAAAACTGATTATTTTTTTTACTTATTCATGAACTAAGTAAACTTCTGAGAAACAAATCATTACTGAGAGTTCAAGGAGTTATGATAGCAAGGCAGGATGTGAATAAAACAGTGTTTCCAAAAGAGGATCAATCAGAAATTTATATTGAGTTTGTTAGGTGCCATTGACCCAGATACAATCCATAAGTGAATAGTGACCCGGGTACAACAGATTGAAGCATGTTCAGTCCTCACAGTTGTTTCTGAGTTTGAGCCCATTGTTGTGGCCAAGGTGTCAGCCCATCTCAGAGCATCTGCCTTTCCCCCGACTTTCTGTGGTTGTAAGTAATGTGTTGGGCTGCTCAAAACACCAGTAGTTCAAACACATCAGCGGCTTTGCAGGAGAAAGATGGACAGCCTCCCTCTGTTGAGGTTTAAAGCCCCGAGTCCCAGTAAAAGGTTGCCTTAAGTTGGAATTGATCCTATAGCAGTGGGTTTGGTTTGATTTTGGTTCCTTTACTAAACATGATAGTCCTTTCCAGGGGTTAAATCCTCTTGATAACATGTACCAAGTACAGGTGTCACTATTCTTTCTTCTGAGGAACATTCTGAATTTTTTAATGATAAATTATTGCATATTGATTATAGTCTCAGCATGTGGGGAGTGGTACTCCTAACCAGAAGGTGGTGTCTCTGGCAGTTTAAATCTATGGAAGAAAGATGAGCAGTATCTTCCCATGCAGACTCCAAAACCCAGTGCAGGTTCAGCTATGAGTCAGTGTCAACTCCACAACAGTGAGTTTGAGCGATTACTATAATCACTGCTACATTTTAGAAGCCAATTTCTGAAAATCTGTCTCTTTCTGGTCTAGGCTTCTTTAGCAGAAACAGATAAAATCACTCTGGAGGTGGCAAAACTTATCAAAGATGACTTCCTACAACAAAATGGATACACTCCTTATGACAGGTAACCCATATTGATTTTTCACTTGTTTGAGAATTTTATATAGTTTGTTGGCAAAAGTAGTTAGAATTTTTTTTGCTCATGTAGATACATGCGATGTACTACTTTAGTTTAAATTTAATGGTGGATAATTTATAAGACTCTTACAGTGTCTCCCTCGTCTTCATTTTGAGAGGACCCTGTGATTCAGTGCTTAAGCAATCTGCTATTAACCAGAAGGTCTGTATTACAACCCAGTAGGGACTTCTGATGGCCTGGTGTAAGGAGCTGCACTGCATCCCAAAGGTACACGGTTTGAAACGGCCAGTTGCTCTGTGGGAGAAAGATTGGTAGTCAGCTCCTCTGTGATTTGCCGCCTCTGAAAACTCCTTGAAGGGTCGGTCAGCTATGAATCAGTTCCGCTTTGATGGTACTTAGTGGGAGAAAGATGAGGCAGTCTGCTCCCATAAAGATTGACAGTTTAGGAAGCACTTTGGGGCAGTTCTAATCTGTTCTGTAAAGTTACTGTGAGTTAGAATCAACACATCAGCATCAGTGTTTATGTGTCTTGATTTGTCTAGTTTTGATGTAGTATTTTCATTGATTTTACAGCCATGTATCATCAGATTAAATTGTAATTTAGATTGTATCTTTAGGTTAAGATTATTACTTCCTTCCAAAACTTTGTCTCTCTTTCTATTCCCTCTGTATTTTTTTTCCTAAATATTTTTTCTACTTTCCTGCCTCATGACTTGAGCACATTTTCCTTTTTTTTTTTTACCAAATCACCTATTAGATGCTTCAGTCATCCCTGCTACTCCTACCAAGGGCTTGCTTTTCATTATTGTCATAGCTATTACTTCTCATTTGTTTCTTATTTTGAGAATTTATGCCCTTTCATCATGGGCTGACTTCACTCCTTCAAATCATATTTGACTTTATTTAAGACAGAAGAGGAAGCTGAAAAATAGGATTGATAAAATGTAGAGCAACCAGGAAATATTACAATATATTACTGGTAAGGCTCAAAAATCTGCATCAGAGGGGAGCTCTGGTGGCCTAGTGGCAAGAAGCTGCACAGCAATCCCAGAGGAACACGGTTCAAATCCACCAGATGCTCTGCGGGAGAAGGAGGCGCAATATCCTCCTGTACCAGTCAGATCTGATTTGACGGTACACGCACACAAAATAAAAAAACAAAACAAAAAACAAACAAACAAAACAAAAAAAAATCTGCATCAGAAGCCTAAATTCTAGGAACCACCCATGCAAAGATGTCCCAACAAGGAAAAAATTGTTTTGGAAAGGTATTAATATTTAAAACTGTGTTCAGATAGATGTGTTTACATGTGTCAAATATGTTGAATATGAATTCATGTGACTGGAGTTGGATATATGCTTGTGTATCTTTGTTATTAAACACTGTGGGTAATTGGAGAAAAGAGATGCTATTAATTAGAGGGTTTTTTTTTTAAAGACATTTATTCAGTGTCATGATCAGACTATTACATTTAGCAATCAACAGCATGGGTGCAAAAAAAAAAGAAAAAAAACCCCATCTACATTTAAACCCTTGTTTTCGGAATGCTTTACACTTTCCACAGAACAGAAACTAAAATAACCTGTTATACAGTTAGTCACAAATACAGTCCTCGAGTTTTTTGCCCATACACATGAGTATTGTCTAAAACATGTCTTCTTTGTAGCAGCTAGGCCCTGCCACCACTGTGCTTGGCTGAGTTCACAAATCTGTTGTAACCTGTAGCTTTCCTGTCACTTCTCTGGCTCTCCTCCCCTGCTAAGCTTTGTTTCCTGGCAGTTACTAAAACCGTCTGCCACTGCCATAGCTGCTGCTGCTATTAGAGGGGTTTTTAAGTAACTATCATAATCCACTAGCACAAAAGAGTCTTTATAACAAAGTTATTTTATTATTTGGAGTTTTCATCGCTCCTGCTTCTTTGTACCAAAACAAAGACCTTCAGAGAGTTCTCAGATTGTAGTAATATTATTTTAGTGTTCATTAGATTATAGCAATATCACTTTGTGTTTGATGTTTTCAACAAAGAAAATTAACATTAACTTTTAAAATCAGTTTACAAGTATATCTTTTCGTACATACATTCCATATACTGAGACTTTTCTGTCTAAAAAAAAATAATCAATTTAAGGTGTTTTTATTGTTCTTATATACCAACAAGTTGGAATTGACTCACAGCTGACTCTCCAGATGGTTTTTAGAGGCTGTAAATTGCTTAGAAGAAATTACCCTTCTTCCTGTCTCAGAGCAACTGGTACATTCAAACTGCCTGCCTTTGGTTTGGCAGCACAACTTCTCACCCACTAAACCACCAGAGCTCCCTCCAGTTAAAGAAGTTATTAATACTTTACACTGGTTTTTCTTTAATCCCACCTGTACTATCCAAAAAATATATTAGTCTGCTTGTTGAATAAATAAATTTTTTGTTCATAAACTTTTATGCAAAGTGTAAATCTGCTTCAGATTTCGTTTTTGCCTGTTATTTTTTTTTATTAATTTCAGTGAACATTT
The DNA here is from genome assembly GCF_000299155.1 of Elephantulus edwardii. Classification (NCBI taxonomy): domain Eukaryota; kingdom Metazoa; phylum Chordata; class Mammalia; order Macroscelidea; family Macroscelididae; genus Elephantulus; species Elephantulus edwardii. The sequence continues at coordinate 21,982,463 of NW_006399782.1, read as the reverse complement.
ACAGAGATTTTGGATTTCCATTCATTCATTGTTGCACTTTTCATTGTTGCACTTTTCTCCCCGTTCCCCTCCCCACATTTTTGCCTATTATTTTTACCATTGCTTTCCCTAGGTTTTGCCCATTCTACAAGACGGTAGGAATGCTGTCCAACATGATCGCGTTTTATGATATGGCCCGGAGAGCTGTTGAAACCACTGCCCAGAGTGATAATAAAATCACGTGGTCCATTATCCGTGAGCACATGGGAGAGATCCTCTATAAACTTTCTTCCATGAAATTCAAGGTATGTTTTGTTTCTGGGAAAACATTTCTTAGTCGGAAAGTCTCTGTTTATTTTTTGGTAACTGTGTGAGTCTCAAGCATGATGTTTGAAACTTGTATTTATCATTGGCAGTACTCCTCAGGTTCTGTAAAACCGAAGCAGGCCTTAAAATCATGGCGTGCAGGGATTTTAATGACAAAAATTATAGTATGTCATGTCTAAAATAAATGCTGATGTGTTTTTTCCCATTTGTCATAGTTACCAAGAAATTAGAATGAAGTTCCTTGCTGAGCAGTAATTACCTTACCTCAAGTACCTACCTGTTAGCCGCTGTCTTCCATGCTGGTCTGGAATGATGACAGTGCTGTTTTCTTTTAATTATCCTATTACACACCATATTTAACTTTTAAGTGGCCTCAGTGAAAACTCAAATGTAGAAGATTATTTTAAAAATATTTGATCAAGGGGAGCTCTGGTGGCCTAATGGTAAGGAGCTGCAACTACAATCCCAGAGGTGCGTGGTTCAAATCCACCAGATGCTCTGCCGGGGAAGGAGGGACAGTCTCCTCCTGTACCAGTCAGATCTGATTTGACGGTACACTCACACACAAAAAAATAATAAAATAAAAATAAATTAAATAAAATTTTGCTCTTCTTACTGGGCTGAGATGATATTTCCTAGTTGTTTTGAGTATGACATTTAAAAAATGAGATAGTATTTGTTTATATTATAGATTGACAGTAAACCTGTACCAGTAGAAACGATATTAAAATTTTTTAAAATATTCATATCCTTTGGGCCTAGTTTTTTTATTTCAAAACTGGTTATTTCACCACAAGAGTTATAACCTTAGGGGCAGGGGAAGACTTATAACCTAGGGAAATGGTTGGAAAATTTGAGGTGTGGCTATCTAGAAAAGATTGTTTATGAAATGTGCATATAACTATGATCAGGATCAACAATATGACATATTCCCATATGTAGAATATTATGAAGACTTCAACATTTTTTTTCTTTTAAAGAGTACCTAAGTGGGTGCGTATGTGTGTGTGTGTGTAATAGTATCTAAGGATATAGGGAAATGAAATGAGGGAAAAAGAAGAGGCTTAAAAACAATTACAGGGGTTTCTGGTGGCTTTGTTATTGTGTTATTGTTAGGTGCTGTCGAGTTGAGTACAGCCCATAGTGACCCTGTGAACAACAAATCTGAACCCTGTCCTGTCCTGTGCCATCTTCACACTTCCAGACACACTAGAGCCCATTGCGGCATGTCAGTCCACCTGGTCAAGGGTTTCCCTCTCCTTCGATGACCCTCCACCTATCCCAGCATCATGTCCCTCTCCAAGGAGTAGCCCCTCCTAGCAACATGCCTGAAGTAGGTGGGGCAAAGTCACACCATCCTTGCCTCCAAAAAGCACTTCACCTGCACTAACAATGCAAAGGTACTGGTTCCACTGTGCCAACAGCTCTGTGGGAGAAAGATAAGCAGTCTCCTCCAATGTGATTTACTGTCTGAAAACCTCCTTTAAGATAGCTTTGGCTTGGTTCTGACTCGATGCACAACAACAATAATATTAAGGATATGGGAAATAGAGATGACTGAAAAAGAAGATTATTCAAAAAACGAATTACACATGAAATTCTATTATGATTTTGTTTCATGTATGTGTTTACTGTTTTATGTATTTTATATATATTCATAGGAAAAGGATAAAATATAGCAATATTACTATAATAATGATGATTTCTTATAATCTAACTATAGGTAGTATTTTCTATTGACACATTTTTTTTATAAAGTTAACACATCATATTTTTTTAATGCATTAAATATTCTACTGTACAATGATTTTGTAGCCAAAGAGCATTATTTTCCTATTCTTCAATGTTTAGGAAATTATCAGTTGTTGGTTTGGACCATTTAGTGTATGTAGTTGGTTTTGTGTATTTTCCTAGTATATATTCCCAGATAGGGAATGATTGGATAAAAGAACTTGACCAGTTTAAGGTCTCTTTTATATGTATTATTTAATTGCTTTCATAAGGATTAAGTAACTTGTACATTTTAAAGATTATTTTGTACGATTTACTTCTCTGTTCACAGTAATGGCACTGGATGTTGAATCCACTGCCATTTGGGCAATGCGAACTCCTTATGGAACTGCTCCATTGATATTCCAGGGCTGTAAATCCTTATGGGAGTAGACTGCCTTACCTTTCTCCCCAGGGGGAACTGGTGGTTTCACACTACCAACCTTTCAGTCAACAGCTGAATGTTGTAGCCATAGCACCACTAGAGCAGCTAGAGATGGAATAATTCCAAGTATTGTACACAAGCAGTGGTATGCTTTCCATTTGAGATGCTGTGTGTTCCCCATTATGTGCATGTTGAAGATAATTCCATTGGCCTTTCAGTACAGTTAGCAGGCAAAATAAAAGATAATAATTTTGTTTTCTTTCTCTGCTTGGAGCATTACTTAATTTATATTTTTCTAGCCTTAAAGGAAAAAACAGTTTTTACTCCTGTCTGTGGCTTACCTGTACCTCACTGAACCTGGCACTCAGACTATATTACATTTGTTAACTCCTACATGTTCTGAAAATTGCATTCCTGAGGTAAATGGACTCTCTAATGTCTTCTTTTTTTTTTTAGGATCCAGTGAAAGATGGTGAGGCAAAGATCAAGGCAGACTATGCACAGCTTCTTGAAGATATGCAGAATGCATTCCGTAGCCTGGAAGACTAGAACTGTGATTTTTTTTTCCCTCTCTTTCCTCAAAAAATGTGTGTATTTTCCTAAATTCTCATCTCAAACCCTTTGCTTCTTTATTGTGCCGCTTTGAGACTAGTGCCTATGTGTAGTATCATTTGTTTCCCTGTTTATTTGGTAGGTCTTACAGAAAACAAACATTCCTTTGTTTCAGTGTTTGAAAGGCCTCTCTGATTTTCTTTATCTGAAGTGGTGAATGTAGTAAATATATATCTAATGGCTACACTACTGTAAACTTGTCATGTAAGGTGATGCACATAACCTTTTCCTAGGTTTGCCCTCTCCTCATTGCCATTGAGTTGTAAAAAAGACTCCTGCATGCACTCTGTTTGCAGTGGATTTAAAGGGAAAGACCAGGTACTCTATGAAATGACCCATTGTCTAGATGGTGAGGTGATTTGCAGCTTAGCATTTGCTAAGTAACTACTTTGCAGGATATTTTCCGTTTTAAAACACGGGTGATTAATGTTCCAATTATGCATTGCTTTCCCAGTATAAATCAGGAATATTTGTGGGGAAGTGTTAGAAACTTAATAGTTTTTAAAAACCGGCAACTGTGGAATTTGGGATAATATATAAGAATCAGCACCTTCCCAAAAAGTGAAAAAAAGGAGTCAAGCAGTCAAACTTGATGGAACATCTTCCTGTCTGAGCATAATTTCTTTTCTTAGGGAAAATTCCATTTCACAGACTGTGTGATGCTATAGTACATTCTTTTTTAAATTGCATTAAAAACAATCACTGAAAACTTGATCCACAGCAACACTCTCATCTTCAAATATCTAAGAAGCCTGAGCTTTTGAGAATTATGTGACAGTGTGATTATCATTAAAATGTCACAAATGAAATTTTTAGTAGTGGTTAAACGTTGCTTGCACCTTTTATGGCCTTTTGGGCTGTGATTCTTGGGGGCCTCTGTGGCATTATGGTTTCACTTAATAATGAGATGTGTCACTTGTTTGCTTGTTGAATTTTTAACCAGCCAGTTTACTAATTGTCAAAATTCTTTCTTTTTTGTAGTTTTTGCTTCACTGACTCCAAAGATATCACAAAATATCTATAGCCACAGCAGCGGAACAATATCCATTCTGTTTAATTTTGAGAAAATCAATTTTTTGTATCCCTAAGTATATCTGTTTCATGTGAAAAAGAATTTTTTTTTTCTTATTAAAACTAGTGAGTGATATTTGTGTCTGTACAGTAAGGCACACCACATAAGCTCTGAGAGCACTGATTTCCCATTAGCTTTTTCTCACCAATAGTAGACATGTCTAACAATCTTAAATACCCAAAGTAACAACATAGATGACATAAATCTTTTTGCCACAGTTTATTGTTATTAAAATGTTAAAGGTACAAATGTTTTTTTGTTAGTCCAGTAGGGAAGGATGTAATCAGTAGATAAAAATTCAACTATAAAAAACTCTTTGCATCCTTGAGGATTACATATTCTTAGAGCGACCTATTAAAGAAAATTATTCTTCCATGAAACTTTTTGCCAGCTTTTCAGAATATGGATAGGTAAAAATTATACCATGATAAGTTGAGGTATAGACTTAATGATGCTGCTTAATTTACTTCAAATGTGGTCTGTCAGTGGCTCTGTGAACAGTGGGAATGAAGAGGATTCTAAAAACTTTATATTCTTATCTATACCTACTGACATAGTAGGATTGTGATAGGAATGAATGAAATGATGAAGAAAGTTTGACCAAGTATGGTTTTTGTTCTTTTTAATTATCCATGTACTTTCTTACTCTTTCAGATTGTTGATGTATGAGTGTGAAGATGCTAGAAAAACTGTACTCAGAGATTCATTGTTAGTGTCCCTTCACATATGTTTTACAGCGTTTCCAATTTGGGCACTGATCTTATTTCTTTAATAAGAATGTGTTAAAATTACAACGCTCTTTTAAAAAGATGATGCAATTCTATATTTATTACTGTGCTGTGCCTGGTCCGGAGTGGAGCCAGTTAAACAAGTTTCATATGTATTTTTCCAGTGTTAAAATTCACACATTGTACCCTTTGACAATGTCCTTCCATCCTGAAGAATTCGTAGATGAGGTCGTATATATTGCTTCCTTATCCTTGAGATTTCACTATCTTTATGTTAAAAGTTGTGTATAATTATTAAAAATCTATGAATGAATAAAAAGTGGATTTAAAAGATCGTTTCTTTGTGTCTCTGTGTGTGGGAAGGTCCAATAGAAAACAGACTTTTGTACTTAGATTTCTTTATTCTGAGTATGAACTTTAATATTTTCATTTATAAATTGTTACTTAAAATAGAATTGAATCAGCTATGTTTATTGCTGCATTCACAATAGGAAAGAGATGGAAACAACCCAAGTGCCTGTCAGCAAGTGAATTGATAGAGAAGCTGTGGAATACTATGCAGCACTTAAAAACAAGGAACTCATGAAATATACAAAATGAGTGACCCTGAAGGACTTTATGCTGAGTGAAATATCTCAGTCACAAAAGGACAAATATTGCATAATGCCAGTGTTATAAAACACGACTGATATTGGGGTTGGGGAATAACTAAGAAAAGGGATAAATAATGTACACTGCATTGAAATAAATGAGGAATAGAACTGCCTAAAAGGAATATATGATTAGGTTTTATTTTCATGACAACAGTTCAGAATAAGAGCTGCATAGTAAAGTGGACGAGGAGGGAGGAGATTTTACAACAATGAAAGAATTTTTTTCAAAGAGATAAGTGAACGTGGCAGGGAGAAAAATGTGCAACAATGAATGAATGAATGGAAACCCAAGTTCTCTATAAACTTTCATTAAGATCTCAATTTAATTCTTTTTTTTAAAATTTAAATTTGTTATTAATTTCAGTGAAAATTTACAGAGGCTTTGGATTTCCATTCATTCATTGTTGTAGATTTGTCCCCTCCCAAG
>NW_006399782.1:21974229-21975460 GCF_000299155.1 Elephantulus edwardii | reverse complement strand
GGTGGAGAAAACAGTGCAACAATGAATGAATGAAAACCCAAAATCTCTGTAAATGTTCATTAAAACTAATAAAATTTAATTTTAAAAAAAAAGATCTCAATTTAAAAAGTAAAACAAGGAAACAAAAAAATTGAATCAGTATTAAATGCAAATCAAAACAACAGTAAATACCATCTCACCTCAGCCAGAATAGCAAAGTTCAGTAAAACCATAAACAACCAATATACTGGCAATGGGACATGGAGAAATTGGCAACTTTCATATTGGTAAGGGTGTAACGATGCCACCATGGGGAGCAGTTTGGATTTCCTTAAAATGTTGGAATTAGAAATAGTATTTGATTCAGCAATCTCACTTCTAAGTTTTAGAAAATTAAGAACTGGGACACAAAAGAGATAGATGCATACCCACGTAAATGAAACATTATTGAGTCCATTAACGGCTAAAGAAACTGGTGCACTCACACAGTGGAGTATCATACTCAACACTAAAGGACAAGAGAATGAAACCCAGCATAACATGGATGACTCTAAAGAACATGTTAAGTGAAATAAGTCAGTCACAAAAGGACAAATATTCTATAAGATCACTACTATAAAATAAGTCTACTGCTATAAAAGAGCAAGACAAGATATAATTAAAGGGTGATCAGCCACAATATCACTAAAAGGAAATATCAAAAAGAGTAATAGAAATCAGATTGACAGGGAAGAAGTGGAAAATGCAATTACATTGTAAGTATTATAGTTAGTGTTACACATAAAATACATGAATTTTGGATTAAAAGTTGGCTTTGTAAACTTATTTAAATCACACACACAGAGTAAAAGAATAAATGAAACCCAGAGAAATTGTACCAGTGCCCTTGTTAAAAGAATAAATGGAACCCAAGAAGCTGTACAAGTGGCCTTGCTATAGTTCAAAGATAGATCTAAAATCATATCACTTCATTCTTTGAAAGTATATGTAGTGCAGGGAATTTGAGATTTTAGTATTCTGAATGCCATTCTGTATGCTGAGCAAATCATTTGAGAAGCTGGACTATATGAAGAAGAATGTGGCATGGCATCAGAATTGTATGAAGACTCATCAACAACCTGAGTTATGCAGATGACACAACCTTGCTTGCAGAAAAGGAAGACTTCAAGCACTTGATGCAGAAGATCAAAGACTCCAGCTCTCAATATGGACTATATAGCAACATCAAGAAAATGCAAATCCTTTTTTTTTT
>NW_006399782.1:21963776-21973389 GCF_000299155.1 Elephantulus edwardii | reverse complement strand
TCTTCCTTGCAAATCCTTACCACTGGATTGATAGTCAACATCGTGATAGATAGAGAACATAAAAAAGTTGTCAATGATTTAATTGTGCTTGGATTCAGAATCAGCACCCATGGTAGCAGCAATCAAGAAATCAAAAGACTGGTTGCGTAGGGGAGACCTACTGTTAAGGACATTGCCAAAATGCTCTAGAGCAAGGCGCATCTGATCCAAGCTCTGTTATTTTCAATTGTCCTGTGCACCTGAAAATTAGACAATGTGTAAGAATGACAGATGAATCAATGCTTTTCCATTTTGATGTTGAAGAAGAATATTAAATAATCCATGTTGTTGTTGTTGTTTAATGCCATCAAGTCGTAGACGACGATTCAGCGACCCTATGAACGAACAGCCTGAGCACTGTTCGTACATGGAGTTTCCGGAGGCAAGCCATTTCGGAACTGGATGCCGCTCCTGCTTCCAGGCTTGATTTAGTCAGGAAGCTCCAGCCAGCACTGTCCACCATGGGTGCCCATTACCACGATTGGCACATCACTGTCACAGGCTTCAGCATCACAGCAACCACGAATTATCTCTGTACAGCAACACACAGATCAGTGCTATACCACTTAGAAGAATCCATAATCCATAATTTTATGAATTAAATTTTTTTTTTTAAAAAAAAAATCTAGGAAGGAAGTGCAACTAGAGTGCTCCTTAGAGGCAAGGAGGGTGAAACTTTGTCTCTCTCACTTTGGACAAGTATTCAGGAGCAAATTGTCCTTGAAGAGATACATCATGTTTGAAAAGGCAGACATGATGGATAGATAGATAGATAGATAGATAGATAGATAGATAGATAGATAGATAGATATAGCGATATAGAGATCTATCTATATCATGAAATGATTTGACAGTGACAACTACAACGGGCTTGAACACAACAAAGATAAGGAAGATGGTGCAAGAAAGGGTATGATTCAGATCTGCTGTAAATATGATTGCTAGGAGCCATAGTCAACTAGACAGCACATAATGACAACATGCCATCCAGAATGTTCCTGTAGCTATAAAAGGTGAATGGTTTCTAAAAATACATTTAAAAAAATAAAGGGCATCAATAATCAATTTTTGTCAAAACTTTTCATTTGACAAATAATTTAAGATGCAATGTAGCATCATTGGCACATGGAATATATTTCAATTTTTAAAGTGTTATCTGTTAAATTATTCCCAAGGGACTGGAGAGGCAGTGTGAAAAGTACAAATTTTTATTCCTCTTTTTAAAAAACCTTTATTGTCATTGAGTCATTGTTAACTGACTGACAGCCGAACTTTGAGGAGGTTTGCAGAGGCTATGAATTGCATCGGAAGAGATTTGCCCATCTCTATCCTGAATACCCACTGTTAGATTTAAAATGCCAGAGATACATGACTTTTTGGTTAGCAGAACAACTCAAATGGACCAAAGCGCATCATTGAAGCCCAAGTTTAAAGTATTACAGGAATTACCAAAATGTGGCACACATGAATTGAGCACATCTTGGTGGGAAATGGTATTGATAAGCCTGCTTGTTGCAGGGTTGCCATAGACATTCATTTTACTAAATGCAGTACATGTAAAGCATAATAATATGAGGTATGTTTGTACCCTAATGCCTTAAGAATATCCATTTTAATGCATTACTACAATATAAGAGCACAAAAAAGATGGTTAACTCCCTCACATGGAGTAGGATAAGCTTCCACTCAAGTTGTTTCAAGGACTTCTTAGTTTGGATTCTTCTAAAAGTTAACTCTGAGACAAGTGTTTACATATAGATAGTTTATTTTGAAAGTGCTCCTAGAAAACATAGAAGAGTAAAGAAGCAAAGAAAAGGGTTTCCTTACTGTGCAGGTAACATTTCAGCTATAGCGTGGACAATACTGGTGAAGAGTAAGGGAACTAGGGTCCATCAGTGCTTGATTGACAGACAACTCTAGTCAATCATCTGTTGAAGGCTGCTCTACATTGGGTAGTAAGCATTAATCCCCAGCACTTTCATGAATGTAGATCAAGCATTGACAGCACAGAAAATGCTTTGCAATGAAATTGAGACTTTAACAGTTTGAGACTGGTTTCAGTAACTCAGAAACCATTGTTCTGCAAAATAAGGAAACAAAAGAATTGGAAGACTCTTTGGGAGTAAACAGTACAGAGAAACACAACAATCATGCTACAAGTAGAGAGATGTGGGATTTACCACTCTTTCAAGTAAAGCAGCTTTTAGGTTCATAAAATGTGTAATCCTTTGTTCCAACTCCCTCCTTATACAGATAGGGAAATTGAAAATCTAGAGGGTTGTCTGGTTTGCCTAGTGCCATTCAGCTGATTCAGGCCTGAGTTAAGAGAAAAACCCTCTTAATCATAGAGATCTTTAAAGAATGAAAGAATACAAACAATAGCAAAAGTCCCATAAAGCTTGAATCCAGAATATGTAAAGAGCCATAAATAAAAAATAAAGCAAAGATAAGGAGTGAAAAATTTGGAGACATCTCACAAAATGTCCAATAAACATTAAAACAGTGTTACAATTCTAGGCATCAGGAATGCAAATAAAAATTATAATGGGATGCTATGAGAATGGTTAATGGAAAAGACAATCTATTGTTAAGGATGTGGAGCAAGTAAAACTCAAACCTTCTGATGAGCATATAAATTTATACAGCCTTTTTAGCAAGTTTTTCTGGTAGAGAATGCAGGCTAAAGTACAGAAAATGTCTTATGACACAAAAATCTTATTTTAAAGAAATTCCACCATTCAAACCTAAAATTCACAGTGTCTTGGCAAAGTGCCTGCCAAAGGTAGAGGGGCAATCATGTTAGAGAAATAGATACTGAAATTACAGAGGAATTGGTAGACAAGGACGTGAAAAAAGCTATAATAAACACACTCCATATTCTAAAGGAGAGAAAAAAAAATGAGAAAAATAGAAGAGAGGAAAACAACGAAATTGAATTCTAGAACTTAAAAAAATTTTTTGAATAAACATTTCACTAGAAAAGATTACTTGTAGTTTAAATATTGCAAGAGAAGATTATTGTGTCTTAGGTATCAAGTGCTGCTGTAATAGAGATACCACAAACCGATGGCTTTAAGACACACAAATTTATACTCTTTTGATGTTGTTAGGTGCCATTGAGTTGACTGCAACTCATAGCAACACTTTGGGCAAGAGATTGGAACCTGCCCTATCCTGTACCATCTCAGAATCTCTGCCATACTCAAGCTTATTATTGCCGTCACTGTCGTCAGTCCATTTCATTGAGAGTCTTCTTTCTTTAAATAACCCTCTCCTTTTCCAAACATAAAATCCTTTTCCAAGGATTTCCTGAAAACATACTCAAAGTATATAGGATGCAGTTTCTTATAATTAAAAAGGTGAGATGTCCAAATTCAGGTCTAGGACAAGGTTTTCTCTTTGTGTTGGTTCTAGAGGAAAGTCTTTGTTTCTTTCAGCAGTTGTAGGCCCAGGTTGTTGGCAATCTACAAAAAGAGTGTAACTTGAGTGTGGGCTGCTGAATCTGAACTTTGCTAGCTCTGCAAAGAGGGGACAGTTCTCATCTGGAACACAAAACCAATATTCTCTGCTTTTTTCTTGCTGGTAGAGTCTCATCTTCTGTCTAAACCTGTTATGATTTAAGCCTGGCAGGATGGCTAGTTTGACTAATCATGTCATTAGTACGCTAAACACTACGTGTTTGCACACCAAAGTTACTGTTCACCTCATTCATATCATGTCAACCTAGCTCCACCCAGCCATGTGTCAAAAGTCAAAGCAATGGACCTGGAAAGCCATTTTTACAATCAACTCATTGCACCAGATCACCACATGTCCTGACTTTTCAAGGGTTTTATTTGAGCAGCAATATGACTCCAAAAAAATATACTCTGCTTCTGAAGAATCTTTCTTGATGGTATTGAGTTCTTCCCTCTCAGATTACTTTGCTCCCTTTCAGAAAGGGAAACTCCCCTTACAAGGATCTGGGCTGTAATGAGAATAAGACATATCCCATTCCACCCTTAAGCCTTTTACAACTATTTGGTTTATCAGATCACAGGGAATCATTACATAGTTGCCAACATATCTTTCCACACATATATTTTAGGGGGACACAATTAAATTCTTGAATATGAGTGAGCTTGAAGAAAGGGGTGAAATTATGGAGCCCTTCTTAAAGTGAACCTGAGTGGTACATACTGGACCTATCTGTGTCTTAAAACTGTGTGTCTTGATTGTACCATAAACCATGACATTTGTCTCAGGAGAACAATCCCTAGGTGGTTTGTTTGTGCCTTTAGTTGTGCATCTCAACCAGGCATGGGATGCATTCTATAGAGGACTCAGAAAAAGGCTGACACAGACTGTGCTGTACATGCACCCATCTGGTGTTTACTGTATGGAGAAAGAACAGTTTCTGCATGGTATACTGAGGCCACACTCGCAAAAACAGATGGCTTATTAGAATATCTCTGCTGTTACTGTCACTAGCCCTCAGCCATGGGGTGGGGAGGAGAAGAAAAGACCTGATATTCAGGTTATTGGAAAAATGATTTAATGCTTTGGGTAAACTAAATTGGGTAATTTATTAATTTCTAAATAGGAGGCTGCTAACACTACTGTTAATGATTTGACGTGCTTTGGAAAAAAGAAACATAAATATGACCAAAGTAGAGAAATAACCTGTAAAAAGAGCAAGGGATTGTGGGGACAGCCATATCTGACCTTTACCAACTTCACAAAGGGGAACCATCCCAGACAACTGCATCAGCAACACGAAACCAATTTCCATAAAGTCAGACATGTCTCTCATGCTCCCGTACCTCTTTCTACTTATCTCGACGCCAATCTTACTACTTTACTGGGAGCAAAATCTGATGTGACAGCTAACAGACCATGCAGAACCATATTGTGGAAGTTAAAAGGTTATAATCTAGGCTAATAGTAGATTACAGTTACTCAATCAGGACAGCTTCTGAGACAGTCTCAGGCACCTCAGCCTTGAGCCTTGTGGCTTTAGGTCAGTACTGCAAAGTTCTCAGTCCTGCTAATATTGGCTCCTCCCACAATCTCAGTTGTCTAACACATACAGCAGAGGCTCTTAGCTTTGTTCTGGTCCTGTCCGTGGGGGATAGCAGTCCCAAGGTAGCTCCATCTCATTTTTGTTCTCTGGTCCAAGCTGCTTATGCCATAAGTATAGTATAGCCAGAGCAAGAATTTCTTGGCCGATAGATGTGCTACATTCTCTTGCAGCTTCTTTTACTCAATTTAATTGTGAGGCTAGCCAATCCCCTTGTGGATAAGCTAACATGTCCTATTCACATATTCCCTCCCATCCATATGGCAAAGTGAAGTTTAGTGGCTAGGAAAGCCATTTAGAATAATAAACATTACATTCTTTCTCCTTTATCCACCCCCCGATGGAAAAAAGTATATACATTAACTATAATAACAATAAAAATATAAACTTTTATATGAGGTGTGAGGATAGAAGACATGTCTACAGTTTGCCCCAAGTGATGGTGGTGGTAGTAGGTGCCATTGAGTTGGCTATGACACATAATGATCCTGTGAACAATGGTTCTGAAATTTACCCTATCCTGAGCCTACTCTGACACACCTACCCCATTTCCACAGTCGCTGTGCCAATCCATCTGATCCTAGGTCTTCCTTTCCTGCGCTGACCCTCTACCTTCCAAGCATTATGTCCTTCTCCAAAGACTGATCCATCCTGGCAACATGACCAAGGTATGTGAGATGGAGTTTCAAAATTCCTGTCTCAAAAAGAGTAACCTGGTTTCAACCTCTCTAGGGCAGACCTGTTTGTTCTCTTGGCAGTTTATGGTATGTTCAATACTCTTCTCCAGCACTGCAACTCAAAGACATTGATTCTTCTTCTCTCATCCTTAGTCATTGTTTAGCTCTGAGATACATAGCAAGTAATTGAGATGATGACGGCCTAGAACAGGTGCACCTTAGTTTTTAGACTGACATCATTGTTCTTTAGCATTCTGGAGTGATCCTTGACTTTAGCAGATTTTTCTAAAGAAATTCATCTTTTCATTTCCTAACTGCTGGTGCCAAGAATGTTCATTGTGGATCTGAGCAAGATGAAATTGTGAACAACCTCAATCTTTTCTCCATCTATCACAATGCTGCAAATTGCCCCAGTGGTGAGAATCTTTGTTTTTTTGATATTGAGATGCAATTCATATTGGAAACTGCAGTCTTTAACCTCCTGCACCAAACATTTCAAATCGTCATTATGTTTCAGGGAACAAGGTTGTGTCATATGCATAACACAGGTTGTTGATGAGTCTACCTCCAAACCTGATGCCACATTCTTCTTCATGAAGTCCAACCTCCTGAATGATCTACCCTTGATGTATACATTTCTTGATTTGAAACCATACAGTGTTCCTTGCTCAGTTCATGTGATAGCTTCGTGGTCTATGTATAGGTTCTGCAGGAGCACAGTCAAGTGTTCTAGGTTTCCTATTCTCAATGTGAGCCACAATTTTAATTATGTGCTCCCTAAGCTGTGCCAAGAAATCTGGAGGACAGCCACCTGGCCAACTGATTGGAAGAGATTGATAATTGTTCCCATTCCAAAGAAGCTTGACCCTACAGAGTGTGGAAATTATCAAACAATATCATTACTATTACAGGCAAGCAAGATTCTGCTGAAAATTATCCAAAAATGACTGGAACAACATGTCAACAGAGAGCTGCCAGATGTGCAGGCTGGGTTTAGAAGAGGTCGTGGTACTAGGGATATTATAGCTAATGTTAGCTAGATCTTGGCAGAAAGTAGAGAGTACCAGAGGAATGTCTATCTGTGCTTCATCGACTATGCAAAGGCTTTTGACTGTGTGGATCACAACAAACTGTGGCTGACTCTGAGAAGAATGGGAATCCCAGAACATTTGATTGTGCTTATGTGAAACCTATGCTTGAACCAAGAGGCAGTCATCAGAACAGAGCAAGGAAACACTGTATGGTTCAAAATCAGGAAAGGTGTCCACCAGAGATGTATTCTGTCTCCATACATTTTCAATCTGTATGCAGAACATATTATACAGGACACTGGGCTGTATGAGGAGAAATGTGGCATCAGGATTGGAGGAAGATTCATCAACAACCTGCGTTATGCAGATGACACAACCCTGCTAGCTGAAACTGAGGAGGACCTGAAGCGCTTGCTGCAGAGGGTCACGGTCTATTGCCTTCAATATGGATTGAAGCTCAACATCAAGAAAACAGAGATTCTCACCACTGGGCCAATTAGCAGCATCATGATGGATGGTAACGAGATTGAGATTGTTAAATGTTTTAGTTTGCTTGGTTCCACAATCAACACTCTTGGTACCAGCAGCCAGGACATCAAGAGACAAATTGCATAGGGAAAGTCAGCTGTCAGGGACCTCTCCAGAGTACTGAAGAGCAACAATGTCAGGCTGGAAACTAAGGTGTGCCTGTCTGGGCCATTATTCTTCTCAATAGCATGCTATGCGTCAGAGAGCTGGGCAGTGAGTAGGGATGGTAGAAAAGGAATTGATGCCTTTGAGCTGTGGTGCTAGAGAAGAGTTGAATATACCATGGACTGCTAGGAGAACAAACAGGTTTGTCCTGGAGAGGGTGAGACTGGGCTGTTCCTTGGAGACAAGGATTCTGAAGCTTCGTCCGACATACTTTTGGCATGTTGCAAGGTGAGACTGGTACTTGGAGAGGGACATCATGTTTAGGGAGCGGAAGGACGGCACAAGAGAGGAAGACCCTTGATGAGATGGATAGATTTAGCGATTGGGGTAATGAGAGTAGGTGTGTTGGAGACAATGATATTGGCATAGGATAGAGTAGGGCTTAGGGCTCTTGTACATAGGGTTGCTATGAGTCACAAGTGATTCGACAGCACATAACAACAACAACAATATGAAAAAAGAAAATCTTATAAGCAGTGGCATCACTAGGAAAGATGGAGGTGCTGAGCAAACTATATCAGGTGGCACCGTCAGAGGGCTGACACCAAAATGACTGTCTAGAAAATTTTTGTCAAGTATTTCTGCAGTAATTTATTGTTTTTTTAGAAAAATATCCCCGAGAGAGCTCTGGTGGCCAACTCAAAATCACGTGGTTTAAATACACCAGATGCTCTGTGGGAGAAAGATGAGTAATCTCCTCTCTATCTCTACAGGAGGCCAAGCGTCATGTCAGGAAGACAGTCCTAAGCGATAGGGAATTAAGGCTTTGGCTGTAAATAGCCAGCACATAACTTTCTGTAATATCTGAGTAATTTATCTTAGAAATGTATCTATATCCACACCAAGTTATCTCTAAGATTACCTTACAGATCAAAGAAAAAGAACAACCTAGCTAAGCTGTTTCTGGATTCCTCATCCACAGAACTGTGAGATAGTATGTGCCTGTTTTCTAAGCCATTGCACTATGTGGTAAGTGTTCCACGAAAGAATAGGTAACCAATGTGTGGCATAACTGGTATTTTTATTACTTGCAAATGTAAATGATCCAACTAGTTTGAACAATAATTGGCTAATTTTCTTAAAAATGTAAACATACACATTCTGTTTAACTCAATCATTCCTAGAAAAGTCTCTAGGTATTTTCTCCAGAGAAAGAGAAACTTTCATCCCCACAAAGACTTATACACTGATGTTTATACTAGATTTAATCATAATCACCAAAATTGAAAACAATTAAGATATACATTAACATGCAAATGGGCTTTTAAAAAGTTGTGATGTATCATACAGTGAATTTTTTTCAGCAATGAAAAGGAACGAATTATGCATATAATTATACAGATGAAATTAAAAAACATTTTAATGAGCAGTAGAAAGCAATTATATGAGACTAAATATCATATGGTTCTATTTATGAAAAACTCTTAAAAAGATAAGTTTCTAGAAAGACCAAAGGTTACCTGAGTTCTGTTAGATGAAGGACAAAAATAATTCATATAGTGGTGGAAATATTCTGTATTTTGATCATATTCTATATTTATACTTGAGTATAAACATTTGTAAAAAACCTTTAAAACATACAGTTAATATAGGTGCATCTTATGATTTGTAAACTTGGTAGGTGACAAAATTGACTTAAAGTTAAACAATCCAGGGAGATATGGTGGCTTAGTGGTAAGAAGCTGCACTGCAATCCCAGAGGTATGCTGTTTGAATCAACCAGATGCTGGAGAAGGAGGAGCAATTTCCTCCTGTATCAGTCAGATCTGATTTGACAGTACACATACAAAAAAAAAATTTTAAAAAGTTAAACAATCCTCAGAAAGAAAGATGATCACATGTCCTTATTTAGTAGGAACAATCATGTATAATTTAGATATAAAAACATTAGGAACCACAGCAGATAAGTTTTAAAAAGAAAGCAGAATTATGCATTTAACCATATCTTATTCTCAAAATACATTGTTGTTGTTATTGTTGTTGTTATGTGCCGTCGAGTGGCTTGCGACTCATAATGACCCTATGTACAACAGCCCTAAACTCTGCTCTGTCCTGTGCCAATCGCACTGTCTCTGACACTCCCATCCCAATTATCCCAGTCACTGAATCAATCC
>NW_006399782.1:21961454-21963421 GCF_000299155.1 Elephantulus edwardii | reverse complement strand
AACAGCAGACTTTCCCATGGCAATGCGCCTTTTAATTGTACATAGGGTTTTCAGAGGCCTGCTACATTACAAATAGAAAATTGGGCAACGAATGGATGACAAGAAGCCTCGATGCCTTTTGGGCAGTGATGTTAGAGAAGTTGTTGTGTGCCATTGAGTTGGAACATATCCATAGTTGACCCTCCAGTGACTTTTCAGAGGCTCTATATCACATGGGAGGAAGTTGCCCATCCTTCTCCTATGGAGCAGCTGGTGGGTTAAAACAGCATGCTTCTGGGGACTGTATCACAGCTTTTTACCCTTAGGCCAGCAGAGCTCCCAGAGGGAGCCAAAAGAACAAACAAGTCTGTTTTGGAGGAAGTGCAACCAAGGTGGCAAATGGTAAAACTTTATATCATATATTTTGGGTGTGTTAGTAGGGGAATCCCATCTTTGGAAAAGGACATCATGCTGGAAAATGTGGAAGGTCAGAGGAAGAGAGGAAGATTCCCAACAAGATGGATTTATGCAGTGACTGTAACAATGGGCTCAAGCATGTCAGAGATTGTGATGTGAGGACGGCACCGGATAGAGCAAGGTTCAGATCTGTTGTTTATAGAGTCACTAGGCATCATAGTTGACTTGTTGACACCTAACAACAATAACAACAGAAAAATATCTGGAAAAACAGTGAATTATTACTGATGACTATGTCTATGGATTGTAATTCAGAATCTATCTATATCATCAAACATTAGTAACTTATATTACGCAAATGAGAAAACCTTACTTGCTGAAAGTGAGGAGGACTAACAGTTAACATTATGATAGATGGAGAAAGGATTAAAGCTGTCAATGATTTCATCTTTCTTGGATCAACAATCAATACCCTTGGTGCCAGCAGTCAGGAGATAAGGAAACTTATTGCATTGGACAAGTTCACTGTCAGGGACTTGTACTTAAGTACACAAAAACATTTACGAGCAATGATGTCAGCTTGAAAACTAAGATGCATGTGACTCAGGCCATGGTCTTTTCAGTCACCTTCTATGCATCTGAGAACTGGACAATGAATAAGGATGCAGAAGAAGAACTGATGATTTTGGGTTGTGATGTTGGACAACAGCCCTGAATATCCTATGAACTGTCAAAAGAACAAACTGTTATGTCTTGGGAAAAGTTCAGCCAGAATGCGCTTAGGAGGCGAGGATAGTGAGCCTTTGTCTTTTATACTTTGGTGACACTAGATGATATTATTCCTTGGAAAGGGACAATGGGATGTCAGAAGCCTTGAAAATTTACTTTTATAGCCATTGTGTTAGCTTTTGCTTGGTGGCAGGGTCTCCAGCTACCTTAACTGTGGACACATGGTTTTGCAAACCATCAACAGATGTGGGACCAATATAAGAGAACGCTTTCTACACTGTGAGGGACAGTAGTGGAGTGATTGTAAAGACACTGGTAAAGACTATGGCAGATGGTGAAGAGACTTTGCCCCTGCTGTGAGGAGACTGTGGCAAGGTGTAATTAGAGGAACCCTGGAGATGAGGCCACAGTTAAAGATTTTGCTTGCTGGATGATTCAAGTAAAAGCTGATTTGTAACAGCTCGGAGATAAAGTTTGCTGAATGATTGAGGAAACTAGAGGCTTCTTGCATTTGTGCTATTCGGGACTTTCATTACTTGAGGAATTCTGCCTTATTAATGTTGCTTGGGACTGCTGGACTAAACCTGTGCTTGCAATGTGAGATATTCTTTGCCTCCCCCACGCTTCAACCTATTTCCCTAATAAATCTCACAACTGAGAGTAAAGTCTGTGATCTTGCAATGAACATGGGACCAAATAATTGGTAAAAATAGGTACAGGAGATGGGAGGATCCAAGATGGCAGCGGAGGCAGAGACAGCGTGGTGAGCTGCAGGAGCAGCGAACCACTTAAAGCAGGGCCATTATGGCCTTCCACAGACTTCGGCTTATTGATAATTGAAC
>NW_006399782.1:21957441-21960194 GCF_000299155.1 Elephantulus edwardii | reverse complement strand
ACCAGCCATCCCCACTGGACCCACCTGAGAAAACACTTTGCAGTCCAGAGGGGAGCAAATGACAGGAAAATATCTTCTAATAGAGCAAGAAGGCAAGCAGCTTTAACCCAAGACCACCAGTAAGGTGATAAAGTGTCCTCCCTTCCCCCCTTTACATCTGTGCCCCTGTTCAGCATGAAGAAGCCAGAGAGTCGGCATCCAATTCCCAAATCAATAAGACAGTTGGTTTAATTACCATTGGGAAATGCTTGTCATTCCTCTGTAGCTTCTGGTCCCCACTGGATCCTCATCATTTCCTTCACCTGCTCCCCCTACTGACCAAGCTGTGCAGCTCTGCAGCTGCATCCTGGCCCATCCTCTCCCTTCTGCCCCCAACCCTCACCTCCTTGTACCCCCAATATGTTTTTCCCCAATAAAAAAATAAAACAAAAAAAATAGGTACAGGAACATGTGATATGGCATGTCTTACGATGTAGCTATGTAAAGGACTATGGACATTATTGATGGGACAATTCCTTTTTATAAAGACAGTAGAAATCAGACTAAGCTACCCTTATGTTGCATATGCTCCTTTTGCAAATATCATGCTTAGAAAGACGGAAGGGCAGGTAAGGAGAGGAAGACCCGCAGTGAGATAGATGGACATGGTGACTGCATGCAACATGAGCTAAAGTGTGTCTGGCGGAGATGATGAGGCTGGCACAGGATAGGACAAGATTCAGGTCTATTGTTAACTAGTGTCACTATGAGTCATACTCAACTCAATGGAACCTAACAACAACAATCAAGCAATCATTCATACATTGTTTGACTTTTTAAAAAATAGATTACTTTTATGACTAGAAAACATGCAAAAGAAAAAGAGCAAACAGTGAAATGAAGTGCTTCAATGACCTTCAAAGTCAGGCAGAACTGTCATATAGGAACTCTTTCTCTTTCAATGAAGATTTGTTTTTCCACTGTATTTTCCCCCAAAAAATATATGTTGCGATATTGTTGTCATTGTGTACCATTGAGTTGGAATCAATCCATAACTGACTCTCTGGCAGGTTTTCAGAGGCAGTTAATCTCATTCCAAAAAAGAGAATTTTAAAAAACAGAAGCTCTAACCAATGAGCAATGAACATATAATAAGAACAATAAATTATTTATGCTCTAAACTACTCTTTAGAAGAGGTTATTAGACTAGACACATTATCGCCAATGTCAGATGGATATTGTCCAAAAGCAAAGACTACCAGAGGAATGTCTATCTTTGTTTAATTGACTATGTAAAGGCATTAGACTTGATGGATGACAAGAAATTTTGGCTAACCTTGAAGAGAGTGAGAGTCCCAGAGCACTTCAATGTGCTCACATGAAACCTAAACCTATACTTAGAGCAGAAAGCAGTCCTCAGAGCAGAGCAAAGAAACACTGCATGGTTCAAAATCAGGAAAGGAGTGCATCAAAGATGTATCCTGTCTTCATACCTTTTCAGTCTATATGCAGAACAGATCATCCGGGAGACTGGGCTCTATGATGAGGAATGTGCATCAAGATTGGAGGAAAATGTATCAACAACCTATGTTATGCAGTCTCTCAGTTTGCTTGCTGACATTGAGGAAGACCTGAAGCACTTGCTGCAGAAGGTCAAAGACTGCAGTCTTCAGTATGGATTGAAGCTCAACATCAAGAAGACAAAGATTCTCATCACTCAGCAAGTTAGCAGCACTATAATAGGTGGGGGGAAAAAGCATTGAAGTTGTTAACAATTACAGTTTGCTTGGCTTCACAATCAACACTTTTGGCACTAGCAGCCAGGAAATCAAAAGACTAATTGCACTGGGAAAATCTACTCTCAGAGGACTTCTCCAGAGTACTGAAAAGCAACAATGTCAGTCTAGAGATTAAGGTACACCTGATCCAGGATATGGTCTTTGCAATTACTTGCTATGCATCAGAGAGCTGGACAGTGACTAAGGATGACAGAAGAATTGATGCCTTCAAGTTGTGGTGCTGGAGAAGAGTCTTGAACATACCATAGACTGCCAGGAGAACAAACAGGTCTATCTTAGAGCGAAACAAGTTCCTCCTTGGAGGCTAGGATTTTGAAGCTCCATCTCACATATTTTTGGGCATGTGGCCAGGAGGGACTAGTCCATGGAGAAGGACATCATGCTTGAAAAGGCTGAGGGACAGAGCAGGCGAGGAAGACCCAGAATGAGATGGATTGACACAGTAACTGAGGTAATGTGGGTAGGTGTGTTGGAGTCAGTGAGGCTGGCTCAGGATAGGGCAGGCTTCAGAGCTGCTGTACACAGGGTCACTATGAGTCGCTTGAAACTTGATGGCATATAACAACAACCACAACAAGCCACTGTTACATATAACTTTTGTGACTTGATGCATTAAGTGTTGAGCTACTAAACAAAAGGTCAGTAGTTCAAATCCACAGGAACTTCACTGAAGTAAGATGTTTCCTCCCATTAAGATTTACAGCTTCAGACATCTGATGAAGGATCACTAGGGTTGGAATTGTCTCCATAGCAGTGGGGTTTTTTTCCTGACAAATAGAACATTCAAGACATTAGAATTGAAATCAGGAACTTGATAAGAGTTAACAACCACTACATGCTTTTGGACTATAGAGCTCTTTGAGGATGACCTCTTGGAATTTTGTAAGGTTCTATCAAGTGAAAACAATTATTATAAGGACAGAAAAATATGACTAATTCCTACAAATGACCTAAGAAGTCTTTAAGATTATATAA
>NW_006399782.1:21924438-21956956 GCF_000299155.1 Elephantulus edwardii | reverse complement strand
TTTCTATTATAGTAATCATATTAAATACAATAATAGTTCAGAAATACTTTTTGTAATTCAGACTTGAACACAGTAAATTGCGTTTTCTAGCATCTATCAACATGATCACATGATATTTATTTTCGAATCAAATGACACATTTTTCTCTTCCTTTCCAGTATTTATTTCCTCCTCTTTTTCTTGTTGTATTATATGAGTAAGAAGCTTGGAACAAAGTGGCGGTGGTTGTTATTGCTATATGCTGTCAAGTCACCTGTGACTCATATTGACCTAAACCCTAACAGCCCTAAACCCTGCTCTACCCTGTGACAATCTTATTGTTTCTGACACACCTACCTCCACTACCGCAGTCACTGAATCAATCCATCTCGTTGAGGGTCTTCCTCTCCTGCACCGTCCCTCCACCCTCACAAGCATGACATCCCTCTCCAAGGACTGGTTCCTACTTGCAACATGTTCAAACTATTTCAGAGGAAGCTTCAGAATTCTTGCCTCCAAGGAGCAGCCTGGCTTCACCCTCTTCAGGACAAATCTGTTTGTTCTCTTAGAGTCCATGGTAAATTCAATACTCTTCTCCAACACCACAGCTCAAAGGCATCAATTCTCCTTCTATCATCCCTAGTCATTGTTCAGCTCTCTGATACACAGCAAGTGACTGCAAAGACCATAGCCTGGATCAGGCTAACCTTAGTCTACAGATTGATGTCATTGCTCTTCAGTACTTTAGAGAAGTCTCTAACTGCAACTTTCCCATTAAAATACAACTTTTAATTTCCTGGCTGCTGGAGCCAAGAGTGTTGACTGTGGAGCCAAGCAAACTAAAGCTGTTAACAATCTCAATCTTTTCACCATTCATCCTAATGTTGCCAATCAGCCCAGTGGTGAGAATCTTTGTTTTCTTGATATTGAGCCTCAATCCATACTGAAGGCTACAGTTCCTAACCTTCTGTAGCAAGTGCTTCAGGTCCTTCTCAGTTTCAGCAAGGAGGGTTGTGTCATCTGCATAACACAGATTGTTGATGAGTCTTCCTCCAATCCTAACCCCACTTTTCTCCTCAAAGAGCCCAGCCTCCCAGATAATTTGTTTGCATTGCAAACGTATGGAGATAGGACACATCCCTGGCATACACCCTTCCCAATTTTGAACCATGCAGTCTTTTCTTGCTCTGGTCTAATGACTGCCTCCTGGCCCAAGTATAGGTTTCGCATTAGCACGATCAAGTGTTCTGGGATTCCCATTCTTCTCAGAGTCAGCTACAGTTTTTTATGATCCATACAAACTCCTTTGCATAATCAGCAAAACACAGACATTCCTTTGGTACTCCCTGCTTTCAGCTAAGATCCATTTAACATTAGCTACAATATCCCTAGTACCACGATCTCTTTTAAACCCAGCCTGCATTTCTGGAAGTTCTCTGTTTATGTGTTGCTCCAGTAATTTTGGGGTATTCTTCAGCAAAATCTTGCTTGCATGTGATATTAATGATATTGTGCATATGCAAGTTCAAGCTGAAGCTAAGGAAAGTGAAATTAAATCCATGGGAACCAAAATATGACCTTGAGTCTATTCCACCTGAATTTCAAAACCATCTCAGGAAAAGGTTTGAGGCCTTGAACATTAATGTGCAAAGACCAGATGAGTTATGGGAGGATATCAAGAATATCATTCAGGAAGAGTGCAAAAGGTCATTACAAAGACAGAGGTGTAAGAAAAGACCAAAATGGGTGTCAGAAGAGACTCTGAATATTGCACTAGAGCCCCGAGAAGCCAAAGCAAAGGGAAGAAATAAAGACATTAAGGAGCTGAACAGAAGATTTCAAAAGACAGCACAGGAAGACAAAGTAAAGTATTACAATGAAAGGTACAAAGAGTTGGAGTCAGAAAATCAAAGGGGCCAAACTTGCTCAGCATTTCTTAAGCTCAAGGAACTGAAGAACAAAGTCAAACCTTAAGTTGTAATACTTAAGGATGCTTTTGGCAGAATATTAAATGACTCTGGAAGTAGTAAGAGAAGATGGAAAGAGTATACAGAGTTATTGTACTGAAAGGAATTGGCAGACACAGAAGAATTTCATGAAACAACATAAGAACAAGAGCCTGTGGTGATGAAGGAAGAAGTTCAAACTACTTTGAAAGAACTGGCAAAAAATAAGGCCTCAGGAATTGATGGTATACCAATTGACATATTTCCACTAATAGATGCTGCCCTAGATGTGCTCACCAAGTTATGCCAAGAAATCTGGAGAACAACCACTTGGCCAACTGACTGAAAGAGATCTATATTTGTTCCCATTCCAAAGAAAGGTGATCCGACAGAGTGTTGATCAAAGTGGAGTATTAGTAATATCAGTCCTATTGCTACTAGGGGTGATAATGGGCATAATTATCTTGTTCTTATTTATTGTTTAACCAGTAAGTATGATATTTCGGTGAAGACATTTCCTTCTTTCAGGATCATAACACAAGACCAGTGTTATTGTTATTGCTTGTGTACCATCAAGTCAGAATAGACTCATAACTGACCCACCAGTGAGTTTTCAGACACAGTAAATCCTACAAGACGAAATTACTCCCATCTTTTTCCTTTGGAGTAGCTGGTAGATTAGAACTGTATGCCTTTGAGTTGGCAACACAACTCCTTATCACTATGCCACCAGAGTTCCAACAAGACCAATGGTTTATTAAAATTTAGATAATTAGGGATATTACAAAATTATTACAAATGGATGTGCATAAGGTGGACAATGTAGGAACCCCAGAGGAAGCAGTGACAAAACAGTCAATACCACTGGGATTGTAGGAATGTGTGGAGGGAGAGGGTACTTGAATCCACTGAAAACAGAGTCATATAGAACAGGTAGACCAAGGTGGAGTAGTGGCCTTGTGTTCAGTGACATGGCACACTGAGGTGACCTTACATGGGAGAAATAGGAAATGCCCTCATCTCAACTCTTCAGGCCAAACTCAGTCAGAAATGAGGACCAAGAGACTTTTTGGTGTTTACAAATAGCTGTTTTCTGGACTCAAGGTGGAACAGGTTGGGATGACTATGGAGGGGCAAACAGAAGCTACCTGGTATAGTTATAATCTTAGCAAAATGAAATCTGATATGTTTGTTCAACTTGATTGTAACTGAAATAAGACACGTTCAGGAACAATAGCAAAATTATTGAATTCAGAATACTAACAAGGGGAGGTAGAGAAAATGATCATTGAAGTGAACCGTTTTTACTTTTACTAAATAAATTTGGTAAATATTTGAGTTTTCAGAGCCAGTAAAGAAAATGGGAGGAAACTCCCTATTCTTCTCCCAAAGAGCAGCTCGTGAATTTGAACCTTGTGCCTTCAGGCCAGCAGGGAAGCTCCTTAAAACTAGGCCCCTAGACTTTCCTAAATCAATTTTGTAAATACATATATTTATATATATTCAAAAGTATGTAGAAGGAATACACAGAATCACTGTAGCAAAAAGAATTAGTCGACACTCAATTCAGGAGGTATCATATAATCAAAGCCCAATGATACTAAAGGAGAAAATCCAAAGTGCACACAAGGCATCAACAATTGAGTGAATATCAACTAAGATGTTTCTGCAAATGGATGCAACACTGGATGTCCTCATTCATCTGTGGTAATGAATTTGTAAGATAGCTACAAAAACAACTGGAAAAGATCCCTATTTGTACTGTAAAAACATTTCAGCCAGCATGGGGGAGATTTATCTGCCCTTCACTAACTCCACACAGGGAAAGAATCCTTCTCAACAACAGTCCAATGCTGATTCCTATGATATCTGACATACCTAACCCTCAATGGTTGATATTCCACACTTTGTTCTACCAGTTCTAATACTAATCATCCCTCTTTGGCTCTCACTATGCTACTTTTGATTTTTGGTTGGTTTTTTTGTTTGTTTGTTAATTGAATTTAATGAAAGTTTACAGAGACTTAGCTGCTATTGGTTTTAAGAATTCATTGCAGGGGGAGCTCTGGTGGTCTAGTGGCAAGAAGCTGCACTGCAATCCCAGAGATGCATGGTTCGAATCCACCAGATGCTCTGCCGGGAAAGGAGGGACAATCTCCTCCTGTACCTGTCAGATCTGATCTGACGGTACACAGACACACACACAAAATAATAATTAAAAAAAAACAGAAAAAAATTAAAAAAAAAGAATTCATTGCAATGGCCACACAGAACTCACAGATAATACTCATGATTATAAAGCTTATTAGCAAAATAATAGTTTACAATTCAGGTTAGAAACAGGATGTAAAACTTAATTCAGCATAGCCTCTTCTCAGTTGTGTTTTTACAATTTAACAAACAAATTTATTATCTTACAGTTTAGAGGGCTAGATGTTTAAATTCAGGGTGCTAGCTCTAAGGGAAGTGTTCTTCTTGAGTTAAGTCACAGTTTAGGAGAAAGAGTCTTGTTTCTATTCTCTATCTGTGGGTATGCCTCCCTTGGTGCTCTCTTTGTCTCTTGGTCTTATATAGGTGAAGGGGTTTCTTAGCACAGGGACTCTGGGTTCAAAAGGCAAACTGTTCCTGGCTCTTCTTTCATAGTGGTAATAGGTCTGCTTGTTTCTCCTTTCATTTCTAGTGAGATAAAATGTGTGTCAGGAAGATAAAAGCCACATCCCAGGGAAATTCCCTTTGTGTGGATCAGGGTGGTAATGGCATTAGGAGAGTTGCATCATACTCTGACTCTTTTACAACTGATTGATATATCAAATTAAGGTGGAGCATTACATAGCTCTTAAATCATGACACAGCTCATCAGGCACATATATTGTGGTGACACAATACAATTACTCACAGATAGTATCTCATTGCAGTTTTAATTTGCATCTTTCTATTGTCTACTGGATCTCAGATGGTTTACAGGTAAACTGTTGTGCTGTCAATCCAAAAGCCTATAGTTCACATCCATCCACTGCTTCTGGGGAGAAAGGTGGGTAATTTGCTCCTGTGTGATTTACTGCCTCTGAAAACCTGCTGGAGAGTTAACTATGAGTCAGTTGAATTCAACAGTATGTAACAGTAACAATGGCTACATCTTTTTCATGTATTTGTTGGCTAAATTACTTTCAAAGGCATCTCACATGGTTCAAGATAAAATATTTGTGGGCATTTGTATTCTCTTTTCCATTTCCAATAAATACAACTACACAGACAATACTAACAGCTTTTAGTTATAGAGGCTTGATCACAATGAACACAGTTTCTATTCTTATCTTTAGTAGCCACATTTCATATTTATGCATTAATTAGAACTGCTAAGTGGTAATGATTTCCATAGAATTTTAAGCTAAATTATACTGCTGTGATTTGTTAGGTTCAGCTTAATAGGTTATGTATATAGCTTATAAAAAAAGAACTAATTCCCAGTCATGGTATTCTATAAATGAAAATATTGCTTCAGCAAGTTGATAATCTCTGACTTTAATTGTAATGTTATTAGTTTTTTGGCAAATATGTCCTCATATTCTTGTAAAGTAAAATAATTTCTACCTAAAAGGGAATGTTAAAATTAAGAGCTTAATGTAGGTCTTTGGAGCTTAGACAGGACCCAAGTGAGAGATGGCAGGCTAAAATCAGGTGTGTTTATTTCCTTAACATCACAGGTTATAGTGCTCCATTAGTTAATAAAAAGCTCCTCATTTCAGAAGTCAGCTCAAGGTGAATTTCAATAATTCAGTTTAATGAAAGCTAAATCTAGAAACTCAATATCTTTTGAAAATTATGTAGAAATTCTCTCAGCTTTCACTTCTCTGTTTTTACCCCCAGTGCTAGCTACTACTTAACATGCATCCCTGACTTTTTATTAGTAAGTTTTGACCAATTTATCTTAAAATATCTTCCCTCTCCCATTGGCTATTTCTGTTTAGGCTATAAATATATCTTAATTACATTTATTTTATAAAATATAGCCACCAACACTCACTAAATAGCATTTAAATAAAAGATGATTACCCTTTGTTAATTGTTTTTACTTTCAAATTACTATAAAATGTAAATTATATTAAATGTGTAATTCAAACAAAAGTTATAAAATATTTATATGGACAGTTTAAAGAATACACATATATACTTACTGAGATGAAAAAGCAGAATATGCAAGTAATTCAGATATCTTGTGTGCGTCTCACCAGTTTAATTTCTACTCCTCTCCCCTGTACAAATGATTTGTGCTTAACTAGTAAACTCTGGTGGTCTAGAGGGTAGGAAAAGGCCCTGGTAATCCAAGATAGTGGGAAATCTCCTCTGAAAATCTGCTAGAGGATCACATATAAGTCAGTTTTAATCTAACAGCAACAACTTTGAGCTTTGAGACCAAGCTGAAGACTGGTGATTTGAATATATATAGCAATGCCATGAAAGAAACATCTTGTGATTTAAGAAAATTATAAGTTAACTCACCAGCAATGGGTTTCAGTTTTGTATATTCCTCACCCAAAAGATATATAATCTTATAACTCCCTGGAAAAAAACAAACAAACAAACCTAAACTCAACACAGCAACTCTTCTGGCTTTTGTGTTAATCAGATAAAATCTTGAGATTATGATTTGTATGCATTTTCTTTTTATTTATGTATTTGAGAAAACTTTATTTCTAGAATTTATACCAATATGTTGTGTTGTTAGATGCCATTGAGTCAAGTACGACTCATAGTGACGCAATGAACAAAAGATCTGAACCCTGTTCTATCCTGTGCCATTCTCACACTTCCTGACACACAAAAGCCCACTGCAGCAGTCACCAAGTCAATCTACCTGGTTGAGGGTCTCCCTCTTCACCAATCCTCCACCCTTCTCAGCATCATGTCCTTTGCTGAGGAATAGCCCCTCCTAGTAACATGCCAAAGTATGTGAGGCAAGGTCTCATCATTCTTACCTCCAAAAAGCACTCTGCTGCTATGAACACTGGTGTACAAATCTGTTTGTGCCTCAGTTCTCATATTCTCAGGGTGTATTCTAAATAGTGGAATAGCTGGGTCATATGGAATGTCTATGTTCAGCCTTCTGTGAAAGCGCCAAACTGCCTTCCAGAATGGTTGCACCACTTTACAATCCCACCAACAATGTATACGAGTTCCTTTCTCACCACATCCTCCCCAACATCCATTACTTGCTGCCCTGTTAAACTTTGGCACTGTTACTGTGTTCATAGCAGCATTACTCACCATCGCAAGAACATGTAAACAGCCCAAGTGTCCAACCACAAATGAATGGATTGAGAAATTATAGGACATTCACACAATGGAATACTATGTAGCACGAAGGAGCAATAACTTTGTAAATTATTACCTAACTTAGAAGGGACTGGAGAGCATTATGCTGAGTGAAATAACTCAGTCCAGCAAGGATAAATATTTTATAAGACCGTTATTGTAGAATGAGTATAAGGATCCAGGAGGGGTGGGAGAGGGTGTAAGCAGAGGGATGTGGATGTGCAGGGGGAAGGGGGCTTAATCATTGGGTTGTACAATTTGATGGGTAGGGGGATGAGGGAAAAATGAAAGAATTTGTTTGAATTTGTATTTGAATTTTGTAAATAAACTAGTAGAAAAAATTAAAATTTTTTTTAAAAAAAGCACTCTGGCTGCACCCTCTCCAAGACATGTCTGTTTGTTCTCTTGCTGTCTGTAGGAAGCTCAGTGCTATTCTCCAACATCACAGCTCAAAGCCATCAATTCTTTTCCTGTCATCCTTATTCATTGTTCAGCTCTCAGATGTATAGCAAGTAATCAGAAAGATTGTGACCTGAATCAGATGCACCTTAGACCTCAGATTGACATCATTACTCCTCAATAATTTGGAAAGGCCCCTAACTGTAGATTTTCTCACTACAATGCATCTTCTTATTTCCTGACTGCTCGTACCAATGGTGTTAACTGCAGATCCAAGCAAGATGAATCTGTTGACAGTTTCAATCTCTGCTCCATCCACTATGACACACCTATTGGTCCAGGGGAAATAATCTTTGTTTTCTTGACATTGAGATGCAATCGATACCAGAGATGAACTCCTTGATCTTCTGCAACAAGTACTTCAAGTCCTCCTCACTTTCAGCAAGCAAGGTTATGTCATCTGCATAACACAGGTTAATTGATTAGTTTCCCTCCAGTCCTGATGCCATACTTCTCCTCAAAGAATCCAGCTTTTCAGATAATTTGCTCAGTATACATATTGAATAGGTAAGGAGAAAGAATACAACGCTGGCACTTCCTTTCCAATTCCAAACCATGCTCCGTTCACACAATAGCCTTCTGATCCAAGTATAGGTTCCTCATGAGCACAATCAAGTGCTCTAGGGATCCCATTATTTTCAATGTCAGCCACAACTTGTTATGATCCACACAAATGCTTTTGCATAGTCAATAAAGCAAAAAAAGCCATTCTCCTGGTATTCCTTACTTTTAGCCAGGATCCATCTGACATCAGCAATGCTATCCCTTGAACCCCGGCCTCTTCTAAATCCTGCTTGAACTTCCAGAATTTCTCTATCTATGTACTGTTCCAACTGTTTTTGAATGATCTTGAGCAATCTTTTGTTGTTAACCAGACACAGAATGAAAATGAGGACACGAGGAAATGAGTTCTGAAAAAGAGGAAGGCCAGGCAAAGGTCCTCATGTCTTAGGACTATGTGAGACATCTTTCTTTGGTTTTTATTTAGTTTAAATTAACAATAAAAAATTCCTATCTCGTGAGGCTATATTTTCCTTATACGTAAGTGTTGGCAACATAACAATGGGTAAGTTTAATTCTTAAACCAAGTCCGAAGTTCAGATACGGTATCCCCTCTGGTGGAAGTCTGGGTGGAACCTTTTGTCTGCAGAGGGCATCCAGTATCTCCTCTAGGGGCCTGGGGAAATTATGTGTTTGCAGAGGGCGTCCACTCCAGCCTGGACTCTGACCTCAGCTGCAGCCTCCCCCCACCCCCTCCCCCACCCCAGCTATCACTATGCTGAGCTTTCCACAGCGTTTTGCTAGCATGTGATATCAATGATATTGTTTGATAGTTTCCACATTCAGTTGGATCTCCTTTCTTGGGAAGGCGAACAAATATGGACCTCTTTCAATCCATTGGTCAGAGAGCTGCCCATCAAATTTCCTGGCATAGACCAGTGGTGCACCCAAGGCTGCTTCCATTAATTGAAATAAGTCAATTGGTATCCCATTGATACCTGGGGCCTTATTTTTGCCACTGCCTTCAATGCAGTCTCTGCTTCCTCCTTCATTACCAATGCTGGCTCCTGTTCATATGGTACTTCCTGAACTTTTTCAGTGTCAATCAATTCTTTCTCATACAGTGGCTCAGTGTATTTCCTCCATCTTCTTTTGATGCTTTCTGGGTCATTCAACATATTGCCCATAGCATCCTTCAATATTGCAACATAAGTCTTACATTTGTTTTTCAGCTCCTCCAACTTGAGAAATGCAGAATGAATTCTTCCCTTTTTGTTCTCTAATTCCAGCTCTCTGTACATTCCATTATAATACTTTACTTTGTTCTCCTGTGCTGCTCTTTGAAATCGTCTGTTCAGCTTTTCTACTTCGACATGTTTTCCTTTCGTTTTGGCTTCTTGACATTCTAGTGCAATCTTTAGAGTCTCTTCTGACATCCACTTCAATTTTTTTCTTTCTCCTCTGTTTTTGTAATGACTTTTTGTTTTCTTCATGGATGATATCCTTGATATCATCCCGTAACTCATCTGGTCTTCAATTATTGGTGTTCAATGTCTCAAACCTATTCTTAAGATGATCATGAAATTCAGATGGAATTTATCCAAGATCATGTCTTACTGCTTGTGGACTTATTTTAATTGTCTTTAGCCTCAATTTAAACTTGCATTTGAGTAATTGATGGCTGTTCATTCATAGGGTCGCTATGAATCGTCTACGACTTGACGGCACCAAACAACACTAACAACGACAATGACAAAGATAGAGCTACGTTGGCCTAGTGGAAAGGAAGTTATGCTACCAAGCCGAAGGTGGGTGATTTTCATCTGTGGCCTTCGGCCAGTTTCATATTGTTTTCCTGTCAAACATTCTTCTAAGTGGTATAGCACTGGTCTGTGTGATGCTGTACAGAGAGAGGTAACTCGTGGTTGCTGTGATGCTGAACACTGTGACAGTGATGTGCCAATTGTGGTAATGGGTACCCATGGTGGACAGTGTTGGCTGGAGCTTCCAGACTAAATCAAGCCTGGAAGCAGGAGTAGCATCCACTTCTGAAATGGCTTGCCTCCGGAAACTCCATGTACGAACAGTGCTCAGGCCGTTCGTTCATAGGGTCACTATGAGTCGTCTACGACTTGACGGCACCAAACAACAACAACAACAACATGAGTAATTGATGATCTGACCCACAGTCTGACCCTGGCCTTGGTTTGACTGCTGATATTGAACTTGTCCAATGATTTCTTCCACAAATATAGTCAATTTGACTCCTATGCAGCCCATCAGGTGAGATCCCCATGTAAAGTTGTCGTTTGTGTCTTTTAAAGAAGGTATTTGCAATGAATCAATAATTGTAAATAGAAAATTCAATCATTCTATTTCCAGCTTCATTTCTATCACCAAACCCATATTTTCCTACCACTATGCCTTCTTCACTGTTTCCTATTTTTGCATTCCAGTCACCAATTATTTTTACTACATCTTGATTGCATGTTTGGTCAATTTCAGACTGCAAGATTTGGTAAAAATTCTCAATTTCTTCCTCTTTGGCTCTAGATGTAGGAGCATATATTTGAATAGTAGTTGTGTTGATAGGTCTTCTTTGCATGTGTATGGATATTATTCTATCACTCACAACTTTGTATTTCTGGATAGAAGTTGACTTTTTGACTACAAATGCAAAACCATTCTTCTGTTTTTCATTCCCTGCATAGTAGACCATAGTAGTCTGATTCAAAATGGTCAAAGCTGGTCCATCTCATCTCACTGATGCCTACTATGTCAATTCTTATTTTTAAAAAGATAAGAGAGAATAACATTCAAAATAGATTATCAGAAGAGACACTGAAACTTTCTTTTGAACATAGGGTAGTTAAAGTGACTGGAAGAAATGATGAAGTAAAAGCTGAATAGTAGATTTCAAAGGGTGATTCAAGAAGAAAAACTAAAATATCATGATGAAGGGTACAAAGACTTACAGTTAGAAAAAGTACAAAAGAAGTTAGGTCAAGGGAAAGGCAATATATAATAGGGATTTGATTAGACATTTTAATCAATGAGATGAACCAATTTTGATGTTATAAAGCAAAATATCTATGAGTGAGGAAATAAAAATGCAATATGATTTATAAAATTTCACTCAAATAAAAAAATATAATCCAAGAGGAAAACAACACTCAGCCTTTCTCAAACTAGAACTGAAGAAAAAAAATCAAGCCTTCTGTCTGATCCCTCTATACCAATAAAGATAACTCTGAAGAAGGCCAAAAAAAAAACTCCAAACAAAAACCAACCTTCTAAAAACCTAACAAAGCAATTCCTACTACAACAGCTATAAAAAAGGTGAAACACTTAGGAATAAACCTAACCAGAGATATAAGAGATGCACAATTAAAACTACAAAGCACTACTGCAAGACACCAAAAGAGAGCAATGTGAATAGGAGCACATACTATGATCATGTCGTTGTGGTGTACCACAGAGTCGTAACATAGCTGATCCATAGCTGACCCATTGGCGGGTTTTCAGAAGCAGTTAATTGTGTGGGAGGAGATTGCCTATCCATCTCCCATAGAGCAGCTGCTGGCCTCGAACTACATGCCTTTGGGATTGAAGCACAGCTTCTCGCCACTAGGCCACCAGTGCTCAGATGTATAGCAAATTATTGAAAAGAGCATGGCTTGGTTCAGGTACATTTTAGGACTATACAGTAGTGCCTGGGCTACACAGAAATGAATTTTACTATGATTATGGAAGCAAATCTTTGGAGAAGCTCAAGATAAGCTGTGAAAAGCAAGTACTGACTGCAGAACAGACGATCAACTACTCATGTGCAAGTTCAAATTGAAGCTGAAGAAAATGAAAAGAAATCCACAAAAACCAAAATATGGACATTCCTACCTGAAGTTCATAACCATCTCAAGAATAGATATGAGGGGAAGCTCTGGTGGCCTAGTGGCAAGAAGCTGTACTGCAATCCCAAAGGTACACGGTTCGAATCCACCAGATGCTCTATTGGAAAAGGAGGGACAATTTCCTCCTGTACCAGTCAGATCTGATTTGATGGTACATGCACGGAAAAAAAAAAAAAAGAAAGAAAAAGAAAAAAAGAATAGATTTGAGGCATTGAACATCAATAATCGAAGACCAGATGAATTGTGGGATGACATCAAGGGTATCATCCATTAACAAAGCAAAAGGTCAACTTCTGTTAAAATCTCAATTAAAGTAAAAAAAAAATTATTAAAAGAAAAGGTCATTACAAAGCCCTAGGAGGTAAAGATGACTAAAATGATTATCAAGAGACTTGGAAAACTGCACTAGAATACCAAGAAGACAAAATATAGGGAAGAAATAAGGAAGCGAAATAGATTTCTAAGAGCAGTTCGAGAAGACAAAGCAAAGTATTATAACTAAATATGCAAAGAGCTGGAGTCAGAAAATCAAAAGACAAGAACATGCTTAGCATTTCTAAGATAACTTTCTGCTTCATAACAGGAAGCAGAGCAATCTCGTCTTGTGCAATTTATGGCCTGTAAAAAGGTGCTGGAGGGTTAGCTATGGGTTGTTTCTGACTTGACAGTAAACAACAACTCCCCTAGTAGTAAAGAATGGAAAAGAATTGCACTGCCAAACCTAAGACAGGCACCCACTTGCCAGCCACAGGAATAAGGCACCTACAGTGTACAGTGTAGCTTCTCCAGTCTGTCACTCTGTTGACTGGAGCCCCACATGACTTCTGAGAGAAACCTCATGAGAGACTGCTAACCAAAACGTCCCAGCTGAGCCACTCCCAAATTCCTGACAGAAATCATGGGGTATAATGACCAATTATTGTACATTGTTGCTGTGTACCAAAGAGTCAGAACCAACCCACATAGCTGACCCTCTAGCGGGTTTTTAGAGGCAGTTAATCTCATGGGAAATTGCCTATCCTTCTACTGTGGAACAGCGGTGGCCTCGAACCTCGTGCCTTCAGGATTGCAGTGCTGCTTCTTGCTACTAGGAGGCCAGAGCTTTCCTTGTTTCATCTACCAACTCACAATTTGCATCTCTGATTTATGGAAGATATCTGTTCTTAGCTCAAGGGTTTTTGTCTCTACACTACTCTTTTTTTTTTTTTAAATGTGACAGTATCAACAGATAATATTTTTGATCCCCAGCTTCTCAGTTTCCTAATTGTGTCTCCCCCAAAGATTTTATTTACCACCTTAGTTAGTCAGCCCCTCTAAGGCATCTTTCAGAGAACTTGTCTTTATCTAGAACTGCAACATGCCCATAAGTATCTATTTCAAGCACCATGGCGTTTCCCAAACTCGTCTTCTCCGTTATTATCAACCCTTCTACTCTAACTAAATTTATAAAGCATGTAATCCCACCACGTTTTTCATTGTCATTCACACCCTTCTAACCTTACTTCTTATCCAGCCTGGATAACTGCGGTAATCATTATGATGCTTCTTTGTACAAAATTATCTTGTTCTCTTTTGTATCAGTGCATTCATTTGGTGAAAACCAAGTCTAAGTAAATCTAGCTCTGTCCACTCTGTGTTTGGACCTGTGCTGCTGCAGAAATTCATGCCAGCTGTTTAACTTGATTTAGCTTTTAGACTGGCTATCAGAACTTTACTTTTTATTTTGCAATAAAATTGCAAGAGTAGTGTGAAGGCATCCTAGATGCTCTTTACCCAGATTCTCTATTTATTAGTATTGCCCTCAGTTACTTTACTGCTTTCTCCTGCTACACATATCTTTTTGCTGTTAAGAGCTTTGTAGGAGAGTTGTTGTTGTTGTTAAGTGTTATTGAGTCAAGTAGAACTCATAGTGATCCCATGAATAATAGGTCTGAACTCTGTCCTACCTGCACCATCTTTATAATTCTCAACACATGTGAGTTCAGTGTCACAAACACAGTGTCAATCCATCTCATTGAGGGTCTTCTTATACTTCACTGGCCCTCTACTTTTTCCAAGCACAGTGACCCTTTCCAAGGAAAAGCCTCTCCTAAAAACATGTCCAAAATACAAGGCTTCACCAACTTTACCTCTAAGGGACATCCTGGTTACACTTTCTCCAATGACTTTCTTAGCCATTGGGTTCCACTTTCACCACATGGTTGAGTGGTTGTTGTTGTTAGGTTTTGTCAAGTCTAGTATGACTTATAGTGATCCTAGGCACAACAGGCCTTAACCCCATTCTATCCAGTGTCGGGTTGAAAAATCTGAAGTTGAGAGTTATACCTAAATAAGTCAATGGGCATTTCCTAAAACCAGGAGATTCTTTGACTTCACCAAAGCATTATTGTCAAATCAGAAAATTAATTTTGAATCAATACAATAATATAATTTTACAGATCTTACTTGAACTTTGCAAATTGTCACAATATCTTTTACATAGCAAAACAAAAGCAGAGAGAAAAAAAATTCTGGTTCATTAGTTTTCATACATCTCTAATGTCTTCTGATATAGAACAATTTTCCAGTCTCTCTTTGCCTTTCATGTCTTGGAATTTTTAAAATATCCAAAGTCAGTCATTCTGTAGAATGCTCATTAGTTTGAGTTTAGTCTCTCCTGGTGAAAACCTCAGACAAGCCAGAAACCCTCCTAAGAGATCTTTGAACTTGCTCATCCCCCATGTAGAACATTTTCATGCCAGATATCTTTGGGGTTTTCCCATCTCATTGAGGGTTGCTGTAAGTGAAAACTGATAGTAATAACAGCATTTAACTTTAGTTCTTAATAATAATGATAATGATAATAATCTTAGTTTTGGGTTTTATATGCCGCTTTCATCTTCATATCAGTATTTTAAGTTTTAGAAGTTTAAGTTGCTAATTATGCCAAAATGAAGTATGGTAGTTCATTGATAGTTGTTGTTAGATGTCATTGAATTGACTACAATTTGGAGTGACTCGATGAACAACAGATCTGAGCCTTGTCCTGTTTTGGACCATGCTCACAATCTCTACCATGCACAAGCCCATTGTTACAGTCACTGAGTTAATCCACCTTGTTGAGGATCTTTCTCTTTTTCTCTCAAACTCCACTTTTCCCAGCATGATATCTTTTCCAAAGGATTGGCCCCTCCAGGAATTGATGGTATACCAATTGACATATTTCAAAAAAGTAGATGCTGCCCTGAATGTGCTCACCAAGTTGTGCCAAGAAATCTGGAAGACAATCACCTGGCCAACTGACTGGAAGAGATCTATATTTGTTTCCATTCCAAAGAAAGGTGATCTGACAGAGTGTGGATATTATTGAACAATATCATTAATATCACATGTAAGCAAGATTCTGCTGAAGATAATCTGAAAATGACTGGAACAGCACATCAACAGAGAACTGCCAGAAGTGCAGGCTGGGTTTAGAAGAGGCCAAGGTACTAGGGATATTATAGCTAATGTTTGAGGAATCTTTGCTGAAAGCAGAGAGTACCAGAGGGATGTCTATCTGTGTTTCATTGACTATGCAAAGGCGTTTGATTGTGTGGATCACAACAAACTGTGGTTGACTCTGAGAAGAATGGGAATCCCAGGAACCTTGATCACGCTTATGTGAAACCTATACTTGGACCAGGAGGCACTCATCAAAATAGAGCAGGGAAACACTGCATGGTTCAAAATTGGGATGGGTGTATGCCAGGGATATAGCCTATCTCTATACCTTTTCAATCTATACGTGGAACAGATTATCCGGGAGTCTGGGCTCTATGAGGAGAAATGTGGCATCAGGATTGGAGGAAGACTCATTAACAGTCTGTGTTATGCAGATGACACAACCCTGCTTGCTGAAACTGAGAAGGACCTGAAGTACTTGCTGCAGACGGTCAAAGCCTTCAATACAGATATTGAAGCTCAATATCAAGAAAACAAAGATTCTCATCACTCAGCCGATTGGCAGCATCATGATAGATGAAGAGATTGAGATTGTTAACAATTTTAGTTTGCTTAGCTCCACAATCAACACTCTTGACACCAGCAGCCAGGAAATTAAAAGACAAATTGCATTGGGAAAGTCTGCTGTCAGGAAACACTCCAAAGAACTGAAGAGTAACAATGTCAGTCTGGAGACTAAAGTGCACCTGATACCGGCCATGGTCTTTGCAATTACTTGCTGTGCACCAGAGAGCTGGACAATGAATAGGGATGATAGGAGGAGAATTGATGCCTTTGAGCTGGATAAGAGTATTGAATATGCCATGGACGGCTAGGAGAACAAACAGGCTCATCCTGGAATGGGTGAAGCTATGCTGCTCCTTGGAGGCAAGTATTCTGAAGCTTCTTCTGACATACTTTGGACACGTTGCAAGGAGGGACCAGTCCTTGGAGAGAAACGTCATGCTTTGGAGGTTGGAGGGACAGTGCAAGAGAGGAAGACCCTCGATGAGAAAGATTGGTTTAGTGACTGGGGTAATGGGGGGTCGGTGTGTCAGAGACAATAATATTGGCACAGGATAGAGCAGGGTTTAGGGCTGTTGTACATAGAGTCGCTATGAGTCACAGGCGACATGCCTAAAGTATATCAGATGGAGCCTCAGAATCTTTGCCTCCAAGGAGCAGCCTGGTACCCTCTCTAGTCATTCTGTCCTTTAATAAACATTAGTTATCAGCTAACAAATGAATTACTCTTTAGGTGATGAATAAGCATAATAAATAAGAATGACAGAAGAGGAATCAATGCCTTTTAATTGGTTGTTGGAGAAGAATATTGAATATCCCATGGACTGTCAAAAGAACAAAATCTGTCTTGGAGTACATCCAGAATTTCCTTTAGAAGCCACGAATGTGAAACTTGGTCTCTCATAATTTTGAGCATGTTTCCAGGAGTGGTCAGTCCTTGGAAAAAAATCCATTGTGTTGGGAAAGGAGGAGGATCAGAGAAAGAGAACAGATTTTCAAGAAGATGAATTGACTCTGTGACTGTAACAGAGAGATCAAGCATATCAGAGATTGTGAGGATGGAGCAGGCCAGGGTAACCTTCGGATATTTCGTTATGAATCTTACCTCCACCCTTCAACCACACCGTATCCTGGCGGATTTAAATGTTTCACCTGTGAAAAGGCAGCCAAAAATGATGAATACAATCAAAGGGCTCTGGACATCTACTGTGCTCAAAGTAAACTCCTGGGACATGGCGTGAGATCCCTGAACAATCTAGGTATTAATACCTCCATTGACTTTGGTGTATGTGTGGAGTGATGGATGTGATCTTAACTGCTTCTCTTTCCTACAAGGAACTCTGGTGGTTAACTGGTAGGGATATGCGTTGCCAATATAAAGGCGTGCGGTTCGAATCCACCGGCCACTCTGCGGGAAACTGATGGGCAATCATCTCCTGTGTGCTTTACTACCCCTAAAAATTTTCTGGAGGCTCAGTTATGGGTGGTTGGTTCTGACTCTACAGTTCTGAACAATAACGTAAGTCCCCCATCCCCCACCAGATGCTCTGCTGGAGAAGGAGGGGTAATCTCCTCCTTTGTTAGTTGGATCCGGCAGTACACAAAAGGAAACAACAACAAAACCAAATCCCAGTGGGTTTGATAGAGTCCAAGAAGAAGAAAAGCAAGAACTCACAATTGCCGCTAGAGGGTGCGATGTACAGACTGCAGAAGGCGGGGGAGGCGCATCCATCAGGGCCTGAGCTCTGAGTTCTTGCAGGTGCTAGGGGTGGCGGAGGGGGTGCCGCGGGTGCGGGGGAGAAGGTGAAGGACGCGGGAGCGCGCCCAGCCTGCTACTCCCAGCCTTGAAGGGTTGCGGGGACGCCCTGCTAGGAACCTGGGCGGTCTAAGAATCTGTGCTGCAGGGCGCTTTGACTTCTCCTTAGGTAAACTGC
Source organism: Elephantulus edwardii (assembly GCF_000299155.1). Taxonomy (NCBI): domain Eukaryota; kingdom Metazoa; phylum Chordata; class Mammalia; order Macroscelidea; family Macroscelididae; genus Elephantulus; species Elephantulus edwardii. The sequence goes on along the minus strand of NW_006399782.1, from coordinate 21,938,926 downwards.
AGTTTGGCTGGGTCTTTGGGAAGTATTGGCTTTACCTGGGGGATTAAGGTAATGAATTCCTCCCTTCCCTTTTCTTCTTGCTCTTTATGGTTATTTGAAGTTGTTTCTAAGGAAACGGTTCCTGGCGCTTCCAGAGAGCCTTTAGGCTCAGGGTGATGAGGAAAAGCACATCTGTTTCTCTGTGATCCTTGATTATGGTCACAAATGCCCTAGTCAGGTTGTTTTAGCCTCAGACATCACATTGCCTAATCAGACCTCTTCTGGCCACCGCTGACTTAATTCTGACCTCTTCCCGTCAGCCCTTCATGAAAAGATTCAGAACTGCAAATAGTTTAAAATCACCATTTTAAAATAGTTTAAAATGGTGCTGCCAACCAAGTTTTTTGTTTAAGCTAATTTTGTTATTTATGACCCTGTTTGGGAAAATGGAAAAACTTCATTTTCAGAGTATTGTTTGTTTTTCCTCAGCCGAGACTGCATTTCCAAACAGTATCCACATTGTCCTTACATTGATTATGTGTGTAAACTTCGTTTCTAGAGAATTGCAATCAGTGCAATACATTTTGTGTGACATTTTACAGTTTACAAAACACACAGATCAGACATTCTTAACAGTTGTTCAACAAATGAAGGAATACATTATTCCAGTGTGTTCTCAAACATACCAGGAAGTAGTTATAGATAGTCATGAACCAAATCAGTAATTCCTTTGACTATTTACCTGGCACTGAAGACCCAGTAAGGTGGTGGGGAAAACAGACACCTTTGAGCTTGTGTACACTTGAGAGAATTATTGTCTTTTTTGACTTGGAAGCAGAAATTGAGAGAAATTGAGTTACTTTGTCCAAGACTATTCAGAAAACTAGTAATTGAGCTCTTTCCTCTATTCCTTCTGATTCCTTTGTGCTGGTGCATTAGAAGAGTGACTTTCAAAATTTTAAAGCTGAGGCCTCCTCCTTTTTTCCACATGAAAGCTTAACATGCTTTCCAATATGTACAATTGATAAAAGGTATTTTATTTTTAAAAACATGAGCTAGCACTTAAGTATCAATATGACCAGTACACATCAGTATCGATGTGTACATATGATCTTAGCTAATAAGATCAATAAAGTAGTTTTGATGAGCACTGGTGGCCTAGTGGCAAGAAGCTGTGCTGCAATCCTGATGGCAGGCAGTTTGAGTCCATCAGCTGCTTTAAGGGAGAAGGATGGGCAAGCTCCTCTGGTTGCACCTGCTTCTGAAAACCCATCATTGGTTTAGATTCAATGGTACACAACAACAACAACAATAATGGAAAGGAGAACAGTCATGATGATCTCAACGTCAGTGACCAATTTGTTTCTATTTGTTTTGATGGTGTGGTATTGTATAAATTCTAAGCCACTCAGCCAACGAGATGAAAAGTGCCAATAGTTTATAGTTCTAAACATTTTGACATAAATAGGGATGAACAGATCCAAGAAAAAGGAAAAGATGAGTTCAGAGCTTCTGTTTTTCTCCTTGTGACACATTAGGTCATTAAAAAGTTTGAGAAAGGGTGGAGATATGGGAAGCCAAATTTTATATTAAATATTTGTAATAAACAGACTACTACTTCAGGTTATGAGGGAGGCTGATATCAGCTGGAATTAATCCTGAAGCACTAAGGCAATCCTTAAGCGTTTACAGGATTTTTGCATTGGCTCTCCCTCCTCAGTCAAGCAGAAGGTTGTCAATAGAGAAAGCTTAGCTTCACCTGTATTGAATTCTCTTTGTGATTTACTTCCTGGCAATTTTCAATAAAAGATAGGAAAGCTGGAGTCGGCAGGCAGGTCCTTTCAGTTGATCAAAAACTGCCTCCTGCTTTACCTCTGTTTTTCTCCTACATTCCTGGTGTTCTGTCTCATTATTAATACTTATAAAAATACTTTGCCCCTGGACTGCAACATGGAGGGGCACTGAGGATTAGTATTGCTAGTTAGAAAAAGAGTTGAGGATGAGAGAGAGAGAGAAAGAAACTGGTCTCAAGACATGAATAGACTTTTATTGCATGGGCTGAGAGGGACGCCAAGTGAGCAAGAGCAGAGAAGTTTAAAATGGCGTGTGAGTGGTCTAGGGTGGCCTCTTTTTTAGAGCTTCTGAGGGAGGAGTGCTAGGGAAGATGGTATTTTACTTGGAATCTGGGGCTGTTAATTTACTTGGGTTTGGGCTTTTGCCATCAGGTCCAGAGCCTTATCAGGATCCATTGTCTGGGTTGGTCTTTGGTCTGGTTTCTGGCCTGGTATTTGTTTTGGTATCTGCTCCAGTGGCCTTAGATGTTACCAAGTTTCTCAAGGAGTGATCAGGCTGGGGGCAACTACTACATTCTTCCTCCTACAATATTAACTAGACTTAGTTAACCTAAAAGGAGGTCTGGTTAGTGAAGTTTACAGTGAGCAGCTCTATAACAAAAGTGGCGCCACTCTGGCAGTTTGAATCCACCAAAGACTTTATAGGGAGAAAGATTGGATTATCTCCTCCTTTGATGTAAAGCCTTGAAAAAACCCACTGGAGGGTCATCTGTGAATTGGTTCCATTTCAATGGCAATGACTTTTAGGTATTTGAGATGTGTTTGGTTAACCTAAGAGTTCAAGTTGTTCATTGCTAATGTGTTGGGGTTTTTTACAAACTAATTTTTAGTATATGATATCTATCAGTTTTTATTTTTTTAAACTTAGCTTTTAAAAAGGGAACCCTGGTGGATTAGTGGTACCAACCTGCGCTGCAGTCCCAAATGCCTGCTGTTCGAGTCCACACGCAGCTGCTCTGCAGGAGAAGAATGGGTAATCTCCGCCTGTGCGGTTAGCTGCCTCTTAAAACCCTCTGGAGGGTCAGCTATGGGTTGGTTCTGACTTGATGGTATACAACAACAACAGTTTTAAAAATACATGAAGCCTACATGAAAAGTAAATTTACATCAAACTTTTAAAGAATTTCTAAAGCATCTTCTTGAATGAGTCATACATGACAGTTTGAAAATCACTGTTTTAGACTTTTCCAATGTAAGAATTATTTTAAGAACATTTCTTATTATTTTTTTTGGCCATGCAATTCTCATCTATCATTTAAAAACTTATTTTAGGCTTTATTGTTGTTGTTGTTGTTGTTAAGTGCCGTCAAGTCGCAGGTGACTCATAGCGACCCTATGAAGGAGAATTCTCAACACTTTTTCTTTTTTAAAAATTTATACTAGTTTATTTACAATATTCAAATACATTGTTTTTCAGACCAGATTCTTTCAGTTTCTCTCAACTCCCATCAAGTTGTACAACCCCATGATTAATCTACACCTCCTGTACATGCTCATTCTTCTGCTTCTGTCTCCCCACCTTGAATCTTCATGCTCATTCTATAGTAATGGTTTTATGTAATGTTTGTCCTTATAGGTGTAAGTTAGTTTACTCAGCATAATGCTCTCCAGTCTCTCCCAAGTTAGGTAATAATTTACAAAATTACAGCTCTAATGTGCTGCATAGTATTCCTTTGTATGAATGTACCATAATTTGTCAGTCCTTTGAATTGTGGTTGGACAGCTGGGCTGCTTCTACGTTCTTGCAGTAGTGAATAACGCTGCGATGAACAGTGTTCATATTGCTTTTTTTTGACGTGCAATTCTCAGCTATTATTTTAAGACTTATTTAATGCTTTGTAAGGTTCCCTTTTTGCCTTCTTAAAAAAGAATTATGCAAATGTCTTTATTTCCTTTGTTGTGAGATATACACAGCAAAACATACAGCAATTCAGAAAGTTTACTAATAACTTTTAATCTGTTCAGTCACAACTGACAAAGTGAAATCAGAACAGACCCAAGTTCTGTTTAATCCAGAACACTGACTGCGATGGTAAAAGCTACAGATTGAAGCCATGGAAAGAAGTCTTGGAAGAAGTGTAGTAAGCCCTTTCAGGGGCTTAATGCATGACATGAGATGTTTTCCAGGATGAAGGGTGACACATACCTGTTCGAAATGGTGCAATTGTCTGCCGTATTTGAGTTGGACAGAGTTTTTTTAAAAATCATTGTGTCAAAAAGGCTTAATTAAGTAAATATGTATGTATAATGTGTAAGAAGGCACATGTGAGTATATGGGTGTGAATGTTCTGTATGCATATGTATGCATGTGTTGATGTGTGAATATATAGACCCATATATATAATGAACTACATAGAGGGCACAGTTAGGGATACTACCTAGGCATAACCAAACACCTAGGATCTGGCATTGAGTTTGAAGGTTTGGGACCATAGTCTTGTGGTATAACTTGGTCAATTATCATAGTATAGCTTAATAATATTTTAAATTGTAGGCCACCAGAGCTAGAGAGACAGAGAGAGAGAGAGCGAGAAAGAGAGAGAGAGAGAGAGAGAGAAAAGAAGAAGAAGAAGGAGGAGGAGGAGGAGGAGGAGGAGGAGGGAAAAAGAAGGAGAAGGAGAATAGAGAAGGAATGCTAGCTTAGTGAGTAACATCTAGAGCTATGAAAGCTTTTGAGTATCCATGTAAGTAAGATACAACTTTGATTTCTACACGTCTCGAACAAAAGTAACTGTTGTTGTTAAGTGCCATCCAATCTGGCTTGATGGCTCATTCTGATGGCTCATGGCAACCCCATGAACAATAGATCCGCAGCTTTTCCTATGCTATGCCATCCTCACAGTCTTTGAAATGCATGAGCCATGTCAACTCATCTTGTTGCCAATCTTCCTCTGTTTATTTGATGCTTCACCTTTCCCAGAGTGAAGTATATGAAATGAAGTTTTGCTAACCTTGACTCTGTGGAGCACCCTGTTAGCACTTCCTCCAAGATAGACTTGCTTGTTCTCTTGGCAGTGCATTCAGTCTTCTAGGCCAACACAACAGCTCAAAGGCATCAATTCTTCTTTGGTCCTCTTTTTTCATTGTCCAGCAATTTTATATGCATAGGAGGCTCTTGAAAATTGATCAAACATGCAGTCAAGATGCATTAATAGTAATTGGTGACTGGAGTGCAAAGTTAGAAACAAAGAAAGGCTGATAGTTGCAAAATACGGACTTGTTAACAGAAGTCTGGCAGTAGCATGATAAAATTTTGTATCATCAGTGATTTAGTAATTGCAAATATCTTTCTTAAAATAACATAAAACAATGGTTATACATATGAACCTAAGCTGAAGGACTCCATAGGATCGAAAGACTACATTGGTGGAAAGAGTCAAGAGAGAAGCTTAATATCAGGAGCCAAACCCAGGACAGTGGTGACTGTGCAACTAATTACTCACATGCAAGTTTCAATTGAAGGTGAAAAAACCTAAAACAAGTCCATGAGAACAAAAATACAAAACTTGAGTCTATCTCAACTGAATTTAAAAACTGTCTCAAGAATATATTTAACACTAATGATTAAAGACCAGATGAATTGTTAATGACATTGAGAATATCATCCATAAAGAAAACAAAAAAGTTGCTACAAAGACTTTACCACTTTACCTATAACCCAATGGTTTTATTACTTTTCACTGTTTCTCACTATTCTCATGCACTTCCTCTTTTCTGCAATTAGAATGTATTCTGATTGTGGAATATATTGTTATTGTTAAGTGCTGTTGAGTCAAGTATGATTGATAGTGACCCTATGAAAAAAAGATCTGAACCCTGTTCTGTAAGTATCATCATTTCTTTAATGTTCATAATTTCCAAAAGCATGTTTAGGAAGTGGAAGCCAATCCTGCTTCCAAGCCTGTCTTAATCTGGGAGCTCTATAAACACTGTCCACCATGGGTAACCATTATGGTGTTTTTCACACCCGTGGCACAGTGTTCAGCATCTCAGCAACCCCAAGTTATCTCAGTACAACAAAATGACCGACCAATGGTGTAACACTTAGAAAAAAAGATTGTTCCCAATACAATTAACATGAGCCCCAAAGGCCAAAGGCCCAATTGACTTTTAAATACAAAAGCCAAAGGTAGGTCTTGATTGACTGCAAACAAGAGGTTTCTAGCCCACAGCTGATTGTTAGCTAAACCCAATGAATGGAGGCAACCAATCAGTTCACACAAGATTGTGACGGGAAGGGGGGAGGAATTAAAACCAACCAGTTCACCCCCAACTTTTAACTAAAACAAGAGAACCTTTGCAGAATCCAAGTGCTTCACACATGAGCCTCCAAATTACTACTTAAAAATATGATTAACATCTTTGCTTCTCTCTTATGTTAATAAACTCTCCTGGCAAAATTATTTTCTTTGTTAAATCTACTTCTCTATGATTTCCTTTTGCACTTGAACAGGTTATAATTGTAGAAAAACCACTATGAAAATGGTCCTTCCTGCAATTTATAAAAATTATTTAAAAATATCACACAACACACTTCAACACTTTTTATGTGTATGGAACAGTGTTACTGCTCATTCTTCACATTATGGCTCATTCTCATCACTTCTACTCATATTATTTCACCACCATTAATTTTCTCTTTCTATGCAAACTCCGGTGGCCTAGAGGCAAGGAAAAGCACTGCTAACCCAAAGGCAGGGTTTTGAGTCCACCAACTGCTCCATGAGAGAAAGATGGGCAATCTTCTCTTGTATGATTTTACTATCTCTGAAAACTGGCTAGAGAGTCAGCTGTGGATCGGTTCTGACTGGACAACAACACAACAATAACAGCATGTGCCTTAATGTTTTCATTTAACCTTTTGAGTTACTCTTGTCCATTTGATCACGTATAGGTAATTTTTTTTCCCAGATTCATTCAAGACTTAATTTTCATTATTATTTGAATGAACGCATACAAAGCAAATTGCTTTTATAATAATTCATGCCACATTTTGTTTTACAGCATTAATTACAATAGGCGTAATATAACAATATTCTTTCCAATTTTCCCTGTAATTATTGTTTCTATTAATCCTCTCCTACTCTGTTGTGCCTTCTGAGCTTTCTTCTTGAGCAAATGCTGCCCATTTGACTATATGGTTACGTATTCTGAAAGGTGAGTGTTTCATTTGCATTATTGTTTATCAATGTAGATTGGTCAATCGTGGTACGAGGGATTATAGCTAATCTTAGATGGATCTTGGCAGAAAGCAAAGAATACCAGAAGAATGTCTATCTGTGCTTCATTGACTATGCAAAGGCTTTTGACTGTGTGGATCACAACAGGCTGTGGCTGACTCTGAGAAGAATGGGAATCCCAGAGCATTTGATCGTGCTAATGTGAAACCTATACTTGGACCAAGAGGCAGTCGTCAGAACAGAGCAAGGAGACACTACATGGTTCAAAATCAAGAAGGGGGTCCATCAGGGATGTATTCTGTCTCCATACCTTTTCAGTCTGTATGCAAAACAGATCATCCAAGATGCTGGGATGTACGAAGAGGAATATGGCATTAGGATTGGTGGAAGAGTCATCAACAACCTACGTTATGCAGATGACACAACCCTGCTCACTGAAACTGAAGAGGACCTGAAGCGCTTGCTGCAGAAGGTCAGGGACTGCAGCCTCCTAAATGGATTGAAGCTCAACATCAAGAAAACAAAGATTCTCACCACGGGGCCGGTTGGCAGCCATCACTATGGATGGTGAAGAGATTGAGGTAGTTAACAGTTTTAGTTTGCTTGGCTCCACAATCAACACTCTTGTTAACAGCAGCCAGGAAATCAAGAGATGAATTGCATTGGGAAAGTCGGCTGTGAGGGACCTCTCAAGAGTATTGAAGAGCAACGACGTCAGGCTGGAGACTAAGGTGTGCCTGATCTGGGATATAGTCTTCGCAGTTACGTGCTATGCATCAGAGAGTTGGATAGTGACTAGGGTAGATAGAGAATTGATGCCTTTGAGCTGTGGTGCTGGAGAAGAGTGTTCAATACACCATGGACTGCTAGGAGAACAAACAGGTTTGTCTTGGAAAAGGTGAAGTCGAAATGCTCCTTGGAGTCAAGGATTTTGAAGCTTTGTCTGACATACTTTGGGCATGTTGCAAGGAGGGACTGGTCCTTGGAGACGGACATCATGTTTGGTAGAGTGGAGGGGCGGCGAAGGAGGGGAAGACCTTTGGTGAGATGGATTGATTCGGTGACTGGAGCGGTGGGAATAAGTGCGCTGGAGATGGCTAGGTTGGCACAGGATAGAACAGCGTTTAGAGCTCTTGTACATAGGGTCACTATGAGTCGCAAACGACTCGATAGCACATAACAACAACAACAACATATTGGTTTGTTTTCAAAGTTCATATACATTGTTTTTCACATCAGATCTTCCCCATTTCCTTCACCTCCCCTACTTATCAAATTGTGTGAGCCTATGACTAACCTCCCCCCATCCTTATCCCTCTGCTTCTCCCCTCCCCGACCTTGGATCCTCATAATCATTCTACAATAATGGTTTTATATAGTATTTGTCCTTATGGGACTGAGTTAGTTCACTGAGCATAATTCTATCCAGTTCCTCTCAAGTTAGGTAGTAATTTACAAAAATCATTGTTCCTGTGTGCTGTGTAGAAGTCTGTTGTGTGAATGTACCATAATTTCTCAATCCATTTTATTTTGGTTGGACATTTGGGCTGTTTCTGTTTTCTTGCAATGGTGAATAACACTGTTATAAACATTGGAGTACAAGTCTCTGTTTTTGCCTCAGTTCTCATTTTCTTAAGGTATATTCCAAGCAGTGGAATAGCTGGGTCATATGGAATATTTATGTTCAGCTTTTTGAGGAAGTGCCAAACTGCCTTCCAGAGTGGTTGTACCATTTTACAATCCCACATCCTCTCCAACATTTATTACTTGCTGTCCTGTTAAATTATGACACTGCTACTAGAGTGAGATGGTACCTCATTGTAGATGGTACCTCATTTGCATCTTTCTTATGTCTGCTTATTTTGAGCATTTCTTCATGTGTCTTTTGACCATCTGAATATCTTCCTCTGAAAATTCTTTTCATGTCTTTTGCCCATTTTGTAATTGTGTCATCAGTCTTTTTTCTTGGAGAGTCCTACAGGATTCTGTAAACTTTTGATATGAGACCCTTGTCTGAAATGATATTGCTAAATGTTTTTTCCAAGTCAGTAGGTTTTCTTTTCACTTTATTGGAAAATGTTTTTGATGCACACAGGGATTTAATCTTTAGAAGGTCCCATTCATCAATTTTATCCTCTAAGATTGTGCATTTCTGGCTGTGTTTGGCAGTCTCTTTATACCATAGACTAGGTGTCTAAGCTTGATCTTGGTTTGTCTCTAATGAGCTTTATGGTTTGGGGCTTTACTCTTAGGTCTCTGATCCACCTTGAGTTGATTTTTGTGTGTGGTGTGAGATGTGGTTCTAGCTTTCTGCAGGTTAGTTTATTCTTTAAAAGAGTGAAATATTCAAAGTTTATATTCCTTATGAATTGACCTAAATGGTTATTTTGTTTACAGATGACTTCACAGGATAATTTCAGTTCAAGGAGGAAAGATTATTTCAGGATAGCAAACACATGGGTTGCCCCACTCTCAATGAGTCCATTTTAAAGTCTTCCCCCCATTTTATTTGATATTGATTTGTATACAAAATTCATATACCTTGAGTTTCATTCATATAGATTTCTGTTTCACACATTTCCCCCTTCACATTGTGTTTTCATATGATCACAATATACATTATGTTTTATAAAATTAATCACCATTGATTCATGCCTGTTACTCTGTCTTTTCTGGTCCCTATTGGATCTTTCCTAATTTTTTCACCCACCTCGCTCCCATCTGCCTACTAAACTGTGTTATCTTATTGATTTACGCCCTTCTCATGTTCTGTCTTCTTGCTCTCCTTCTTTTTCCCTTTTGGACTTTTATCCATATCTTCCTAGTTATCCATTTTTTACAATTATGGTCTTATGCAATATTTGTCCTTATAAGACTGAATTAGTTCACTCAACATAATACTTTCTATATTCTCCTATGTTATACAGTTGGGAATCCCAGAACACTTGATTGTGCTTATGTGAAACCTATACTTGGACCAAGGGGCAGTCATCAGAGCAGAACAAGGAGACACTGCATGGTTCAAAATTGGGAAGGCGGTCCACCAGGAATGTATTCTGTCTCCATATCTTTTCAATCGTATGCAGAAAGATCATCTGGGACACTGGGCTGTACAAGGAGGAATGTGGCATCAGGATTGGTGGAAGAGTCATCAACAACCTTTATTATGCAGATGACAACACCCTGCTTGCTAATACCATCATTGTGTGAATGTACCACCATTCCACCATTTCTCAATCCATTAATTTGTTAATGGGTCTTTGGGTTATTGTGAATAATGTCACCATGAACAACAGGTGTACAAATCTCTGTTTGTGTCTCAGTTCTATTTTCCTTTCTATACTCCTAGCAGTGGAATGTTGTGTATCGCCAAGCTGGAGTGCACGTTTTAAATTCTTGATTGTTAATTTCAGCAGTGGAATAGGTGGGTCATATGGGATTTGTATGTCCAGCTTTTTGAGGAAACGCCAAACGGCTTTCCAGAGTGATTATATCAGTTTACAATTCCACCAACAATACAGGAGAGTTCCAATCTCTCCACATCCTCTTACATATTTTCTGCCTGCTGTCCTAGCAAACATTGCCACTGCTACTGGGGTGAGATGGTTTCTCATTGTGGTTTTTATTTGCATCTCTCTTATTGTCAGTGATTTTGAGCATTCCTTCATGTGTCTTTTGGCCATCTGAATGTCTTCCTTTTTAAAAAGTGTTTTCATGTATTTTGCCTATTTTGTTATTTGGTTATCAGTCTTTTTCTTCTGGAGGCCCTATCGTATTTTATAAACTTTTGTTGTGAGACCTTTTCTTGTCTCAGCTGTCATTGCCAAATGTTTTTTCTCAGTCTATATGATTTCTTTCATGCTACTGAAAAAGGTTTTTGATGCTCATTGGTTTTGATTTTTAGAAGGTCCCATTCATTGGTTTTATCCTGTCCTAATTGTTTACATTTTAAACTCTTGGTCATTAATCTCAAGTAGGTTAATAATGGTACTGGGTAGGGTAGATTATATTTTTTTCCTTTCATTCTGTTTTTCTAGTTGTTGCTCCCATACTTTTCTTCTCAAAACTTCAACAACACCTTTTCCATAATCATCCTCGACTACTGAACGTGCTTTTACTTTTACTGAGAGAATGAACGCTATTAAAACAGAACTTCTGCATGTCACTCCATCCACTTCTAAACTCCATTTCTCTTTCCTGTCCGGGTAGATCAGAAATCTCTGCTCTCACCTCTTCACAATCACTAGATCTCCTTCTCTCCCACTTATTTTAATACATCACTGCGGTACCTATACTTTCTCTTCTGCATCATAATTTTTCCTCATCTCTTGGATTTTCTTATCTAATATGAAGATTTGTTTTCCTCTCCCAATTAAAAAAAGTACTGTCCTTTTGGAGGTTCAATTTCTCCCTTCACTTGTCTCCTGATTGTCTCCTTGAGAATTCCATTTTTGTTTTCTCCAGTTTTCCATTTTTGTTTTCTCTAGTTTTATTTCTCTTTCACTTTTTTCTACTTTTTCAACTTATAAATAACTTCAAACTCATAGCAAAATTGTAAGAATAAGAACATGGGCTTCACTTATTATTAATATTCAGTATTTGTGTGCTCTCTATACCCTCTCTCTAGACCCACATAAAAATGTATGTAAGGGGTGTGTGTAACTTCATATCCATCCACCCAAAGGTTTCCTCATCCCTTTTAGCAATCCATCCTTTTCCCTGTCTCTTGCTTCAGGAAAACACTATGTCACTGCTTTCTGGTCCAATATGTTAATTTGCATTTTTCTACAGTTTTATGTAACTAGAATCATGCATTATTTACTCTTCATGTTTGGCTTCTTTTCAGTAGCACATTTTTGAGATCCATTCATGTTTTCATTTGTATATAGTTTATTTCTTATGCTACATTTTATTTATTCACTCACCTGTTCATGAGAAGTCTGGTTGTTTCCAGTTTCTTTAGTATCATGTATAAAACTTCCACAAATTTTAGTGTCCAAGATTTTATGGGGATATATGTTTCATTTCTCTTGCATAAATACTTAGGATTTGAAGAGTGTTTTGAATGGTAGATTTGTTGTTATTGGTTGATATTGAGTAGGAACCGACCCACAGCTGACCCTCCAATGGGTTTTCAGAGGCAGTAGTAAATCACATGGGAGGAGATTGCCCATCCTTCTGCTGGAGCAGCTGGTGGATTCAAACCACCTGCTTTTGAGATTGTAGTGCAGTTTCTCCCTAGACTTAACATTTTTAAAAAATACCCTTTTTAATTGTAATTTGGATGAAAGTTTATTGGGTTTTTTCCCAGTCAATCATTCATGTACTTCCCACCTCCCTAACAGTTACACAATGATAAACTTCCAGTGTGGCTATATAGTATTTACATTCCCATCAATAGATAATTCTCACATATAATAAATTGAAATAGCAACAGCAATCCTCAAATTCATTGCCATCAAGTCAGAACCAATTAATAATTTACCCTCCAATAGGGTAACAATGCTGTAAATCATGTGGAGGTGATTGCTTATTTTTCTTCTGAGAGACCCTGGTGGATTTTAACTGCCAGAAATAAATTCTTTGAGTTAATGTCCCATCATTGTATAAGAACTCCAAATTTTACCATCTTTCATAGTGATGTTTTACGCCTTCTTTTCTATTTATGCATCTTATTCCTTTTACTAGCTTCATTGCAGTTGTTGGAACTTCCAGAATGATGTTAAATAAAAGTGGCAAAGCAGACATCTTTGCCTTGTTCTTAATATAAGGTGGAGGGGTTCAGTAGTTAGCTATTAATATGATGTCACCTGTAGGTTTTATTTAAATACCTTTATTAAGTTGAGGAATTTTCCATATTCACATTTTGCTAAGAGTTTTCATTACAAATAGCTTAGGACCTTTGTCAGATGCCCTTTCAGTGTCTTTTAAGATAGTCACATGGTTTTCCTTTTAGATTTTGTTAGTGTTGAAGCCTTGGTGCTATATAGCAAGTTAGAGTTATTAAATGAAAGGTTGATAGTTCAAGCCACCTACTTCTTCATGGGAGAAAGCTATAGTAGACTGTTTCTGTAAAGGTCTCAGTCCTGGAAACCAATGTGGCAACTCTGTTCTGTTCTATAAAGTCATTGCGAGTTAAAAATGGGCTCAGTGACAGTGGATTTGGTTTAATATTCTGAATTGTATTGATTAATTTTCATGTATTTGACCAATCTAAGTCATAGGATTTCTTATTCTTATTTATTTTATATTATTATTCTTTTTTGAAACTGTATTTCTGGATTCTATTTGCATATGCATTTCTATTTATGATGTATCTCTTTTATGTATTTTAAGTTTCACTTGATAACATTATAATTCCTACTTTCATATGTATATAAAATAAGCTAAGATAAAAAAATTCTGCTACATTTATCCAGTGATTTATTATTTTCAGTGATCTTCTTAATCCTTTTTTGAATTTCCAAGAATTTTATATACTTCCTTTAACCATTTTCTTTAACTTAGATCTACTAAATTTTCTTTTCTTTCATCTGAAATTGTCTTTATTTAATCTTAATTCTGAAAAAAAATTTTGATGAATATAGACTAATGATTAACAGGTTTTTGTTGTTGATTTTTATTTGTTGTTTTGCCCCTAGCACTTTAAAAATGTTTCACTGTTTTCTGGGTGTTGCTATTTCTAATAGGTAGTCTCTTACTATTTGCATTATTGTGTTTATTTTAATCTTCATTTTAAAATGTTAATTTTTTTTATTTTCAGCAGTATGGCCTGGATATATTTGAGGATGGGTTTGTTCATATTTATCATGCCTGCTGTTCTCTGAGCATCTTGATTTTTTTAGAAAGCTATTTTAATCCAGTGCTGTCAAATAGATTCTCTTATGGATCTTCCAGAACAGAGTCCCATATAAAGTGTCTAAAGTTATAAATCTCAATGGAAGCAGTTGCTCCATCTCTCACCTGCGGAACAGCTTGTAGATTCCTAGCTCAGCACACCATACCATCAGGACTCCCCTTTTAAAGTTCTCATTTTCACTGTTTGAGAAGTGTTTACTCATTGTATTTAAAAATTGTTTTGTTTTTAATTCTTTCTCTATTCTCCCTGTGCTCCTCCAGCACCTTATGCTAGAAAGAAAACAATAACAAAAATTGTGCAGGTTCACTGCTGTTGAGTCAATTCTGGCTCCCAGCAACCCTCCACCTGGTTTCTGTATATTTTAGCCAGAGGAAACTGCGTCTTTCTTCCAAGGAGTTGCCGGTGATTAGAGCCACCAGAGACACATGATCTTTTGATTATCTGCACAGCAAATATGTTAGCCATTCTTTTGATTATCTGCACAGCAAATATGTTAGCCATTCTATGTTGTACAGAAAGTTTATGTGGCTCCATTAATATTTTTACATTATCTTTCCTTTTTCTTTTTTAGTTTGAATAATTTCTACTGATATAGTAGGGGTTTTTTTTACTTTTTT
>NW_006399782.1:21922665-21924001 GCF_000299155.1 Elephantulus edwardii | reverse complement strand
AATGCAGCATAGTATTTATTCCATTGTGCGAATATACCACATACCACAACTTCTCTAGATATAGTAGTTTACAGACCCTTTTGCCTATCATCTATATTGTGCTATTAAGACTATCTAGTAGCGAGGGGGAAGAAATGGAGAGGGGGTAAAATGTACAACAATGAATGAATGAAAAAATCTTTTCTGTAAACTTGTTAAAATGACAATTAAAATAAAAAAATTTTATTAAAAAAAGACTAGTGTATTTTAAGCTTATCAAGTGAAGAAGACTTGAAACATTTATGGCAGAAGATCAAAGACCTCTGTCTTCCTTATTGACAATATCTTAACAAAAAGAAAACGAAAATTTGCTCCACTGGACCAAAAGGCTACATGATGATACATGGAGAAAAGATGGAAGTTGTCAGTGATTTAATCTTACTTGGATCCAACAACATCTTTGGTACTATTAATGAAGAAATAAAAAAAATACATTTACTGGGAAAAATCTGGTGTCAAGAGGCTCTCCAAAGTGCTAAAGTGTAAGGATGTCAGTTTAAAAACTAAGGTTTGCCTGATTCAAGCCATGATCTTTCCCATTATTTGCTGTACGTCTGAGAGTTGGGCAGTGACTAAGGATTGCAAAAGAGGAATCAATGCCTTTGAACTCTGGTATTGGAAGTGAATACTGAATATTCAAACTGCCAAAGAACGAACAAGTCTGTCTTGGGAGAAGTACAAGCAGGGTGTTCCCTCAAGGCAAAGATGGTGAAACTTTGTCAGGAGGATCCAGTCCTTGGTGAAAGACACCATGTTGGGAAAGACTGAGGGTCAGAGAAAGAGAAGAAGACCCACAACCCCAACAATATTAAGATAGTGACTATCATAGTGGACGTTAACATATGAAAGATGGTGAGGATAGAGCAGGACTGGTCATGATTACAATCTGTTGTTTATAGGGTCACTGTCAGTTATAATTGACTTGATGACTCTACTACAACAATGTTGTTTTTGTTGTTAAGTGCCATCGAGTCGAGCATGACTCATAGTGACCCTATGAACAAAAGACCTGAGCTTTGTTCTATGACTATTGTCGTTTCTCTAAGTTCATAAAGTTTCCAGAGGCATGTTATTTAGGAAGTGGATGCCACTCCTGCTTTCAAGCCTGTCTTAATCTGGGAGTTCCACCAAACACTGTCCACCATGGGTAACTATTATGGCATTTGACACACCTAAGGCACAGCATTCAGCATCACAGCAACCCCAGGTTACCTCAGTACAGTGAATGGACAGACCAGTGCTGTAACACTTAAAAGAATCAGGCCCAACCAACTTTTTTTTCTTTCTTTTTTTTATT
>NW_006399782.1:21918496-21920610 GCF_000299155.1 Elephantulus edwardii | reverse complement strand
CTTGTAGTAATGTTTTGTAATTTTCTTGGAAAAGGTCCTTTGTACTTCTGGTTAAATTTATTCCCAAGTATTTAATCTTGTGATTAGCTATTGTGAAACCAACCAACTTTTAAGTACAAAGGGCCACCCACCAGGGCTGCCCACTGGGTACTGGTTGACTTAAACAAGAAGCTTCCAGCCACAGCTCCTTGTTAGCTAAATTCAGCAAATCCAGTCAACTCACACACACTTATGAATAAAATAAAAACAATCAAACAGTCCCCACCCGACCCTCAACCACAAAAAGAAGAACACACCTTCCAGAATCCAACCGCTTCTAGACTTAGTCAGGGCCTAGCTGACTTTTAAGTACACAGGGCCGCCAACCAGGTCCTGGTTGACTTAAAAAGTTCTGGCCAACAGCTCATTGTTAGCCAAATCTAGCAGATCCAGCCAACTCACACACGCCTGTGGATGAAATAAAAACTCAATTAGATTGAAAAGATTTCTGTGTGAAACTAGTTAAGTATATCAAAGAAGGTGAGAATGACACAGGTAAGGCATAGTTCATATCTATTTTTCATGAGATCAATATGAATGTAGTTGGCTCATTGGCACCTAACAACAACAAGCATAATTACTACAACATCAACAACAACAACAACATATATATGAAATTTTCATTCTTGTATTATGTTTTTAATGTGTGTGTGTGTGTGTGTGTGTGTGTGTGTGTGTGTGTGTACGGTCTAATTGGATCCAGCTGGTACAGGAGGAGATTGCCCCTCCTTCTACAGCAGAGTGGATTCAGGTGGATTCAAACTGTGAGACTCTGGGATTGCAGTGCTGCTTCTTGTCACTAGGCCACCAGAGCTCCCTTCATTTCTATTTTTTCTATTGATTCCTCTCTATTGTTGATATTTCTTATCTTTCATTATAAATGTATTTCACTTTACTTTGCTAAATATAGTCTAGATATGGTACTTCTTGAATATGGATGAGTCACCTAAGTCATTCTGTAGATTATTTTTTTGCTGGACAATGGGATATATTTTCCCAATTTTTTTATTCTGTCCTGATCATTGTTATCAGGTTACTGCGTCTTTGGATTCTGCTAATTTTAGTCTCTGAATAGTGTTAGTATTTTGATGTAGTTAACTTGGTTGGATTAAAACTGGGCACCATCTCACTTTTAATGGATACCATTTCAAATGTCAGTTTAGGTTTTGGGTTTTAAAAAAAAAAGGTCCTTAGCTGCAAGCTACTTTCAGCTGTCTCTTCTTGTGTCAGCCAGAGAATCAGATAGTGTTCACGCACAGAATTTGGAACTCTATGAAGTTCTCCAGTTCTCTTCTTTTAAAGAGTCTCTCCTCATCTGCAGTTCCTGCTTTTGCCTCAAAGATAATTTCATGTTTCCGACATCAATTAAAACAGTGAATTCTCTGTTAAGTTTCTAAATTCTCAAAGTATGTGAGGTGAAGTTTCACCATCCCTGCTTCTGAGGACGATTCTGGCTGCACTTCATCCAAGACAGTTTTATTTATTCTTCTAAGAATGAATGTATTCTTTTAAGGTAGCCCATGGTACCTTCAACATTCTTTGCAAGCACCACGATTCTAAGGTGTCACTTAATTTTCTGTCTGTCTTGTTCATTGTATAACTTCGACATGCACATAAAGCAATAAAATAATATTTTGAGTTAGGTACATCTTAGTCTTTATTTTTCTTAAATAAAATTTTTCATTTTAATTGTGATTTTAATGAAAGTTTACAGAAAAGTTAGATTTTCATTCATCCACTTTTGGACATTTTACCCTCCTTTCTCCCTCCTCCCTATCCCAGTTCACTTTTTAAAAAAAATATTGATTCAGCTCTGGTCCTCCGGGGTCGCTTAAGGATCTCAAGATGGCTGGACGAAAACTTACTCTTAAAGCCATTGACTGGATAGCTTTTAGGGAGATCATTCCCTGCAACCAGAAGGCTATTGCTAACTCCCTGAAATCCTGGAATGAGGTTTTCACCTCCAGGTTGGCTGCTTTCTGCAAGGCGCCTCCAGCTATTGACTGTGCTTACTACAAGGCCAACGTGGCCAAGGCTGGCTTAGTGAAGACTTTGAGAAGTTTAATGCCCTGAAG
>NW_006399782.1:21900812-21915106 GCF_000299155.1 Elephantulus edwardii | reverse complement strand
TGGACGTCTGGCAGTTCTCTGCTGATGTGCTGTTCCAGTTGTTTTTGGATAATCTTCAGTAGAATCTTGCTTGCATGTGAAATCAATGATATCATTCTGTAGTTTCCACACTCTGTTGGGTCACCCTTCTTTGGAATGGGAACAAATATAGACCTCTTCCAGTCAGTTGGCCAAGTAGTTATTCTCCAGATTTCTTGGCACAACTTGGTGAGCACATCCAGGGCAGCATCTGTTAGTCAGTTGGTATGAGCATGGCATATTCTTCCATATCTCCAGGTCTTTTTTGTTTTTCTGTTTCTTGTAGTGTCTGGTCATTTTCTTTGTATAGGTCTTTTGTGTGTCTAGTTTTATTTGCTCCCAAGTATTTAATTTTGTGATTAGCTATTGTGATGGGTTTTGTTTTTCTTAGCTCCTTTTCTGGATTCTCTTTGTCACTGTAGAGAAAGGCAACTGATTTTTGTGTGTTGATCTTGTGTTCTTATACTTTGCTGAACTGGTAAACTATATACAGTAGTTTCCTTGCTGAGTCTTTTGGGTTTTCTAAGTATACCATCCTATCATCTGCATTTAGAGTTGTTTTACTTCCTCTTTGCCATTTTGTATACCTCTTACTTTCTTCATCTATTTTATTGCTTTCACTAAGACCATGGTAGTTGGAGAAGAGATTAAGGTTATTACCAATGTCATCTTGCTTGTTTCCACAATCAACACTCTTGGTACCAGCAGTCAGGAAATCAAAAGATGAATTGCATTAGGAGAATCTGCTGTCAGGCAGAAGCAATGTCAGTCTAGAGACTAAGGTGTGCCTGGCCTAGGCCATGTTCTTCCCAATTACTTGCTATGCATCAGAGAGCTGGACAGTGACTAAGAATGACAGAAGAAGAATTGACGGCTTTAGGTTGTGGTCCTGAAGATTCTTGAACATACCGTGAACTACCAGAAGAACAAATAGATCTGTTTTGGAGAGGATGAAACCAGTTTTCTCCTTGGAGGCTAGGATTTTTAAACTCCTTCTTATATACTTTGTGTACATGGCCAGGGGAACCAATACTTGGAGAAGGACATTATTCTTGGAATAGTGGAGATACAGTGCAGGAGAGGAAGACCTTGGATGAGATATATTGATACCATAACTAGGGCAATGATGGTAGGTGTTTCCGAGTCAGTGAGACTGGCTCAGGACAGGGTAGACTTCAGAGTTGTTGTACATAGGGTCGACAGCACCTCACAGCACCTAAAAACAGCAAGACTTCCAATACAATTTTAAATAAGAGAAGTGATAATGGGCAACCTTGTCAAGTTTCTGTTCTGAAAGGGAATCCTTTGAGAATGATGTTGGTTCTTGGTTTTGCATATATACTTTTATCTATGTTGAGGAAATTTCCCTCTATTCCTATTTTGTTGATGTTTTAATAAGGAAAGGGTGTTGGATTTTGTCAAAGGCTTTTTCTGCATCAGTTGATAGGATCATGTGATTTGTGTTCTTTGTTTTCTAATTGTGATGAATTACATTGGTTCTTTTTCTTATGTTTAACCATCCTTGCATACCTGTTATACATCCCACTTGGTCACAGTGAATTATTTTTTATGTACTGTTATTCTGTTGGCTAGGATTTTATTGAGGATTTTTGCATCTATGTTCATGAGAGATAATGGTCTATAGTTTTCTATATATATAGTTTTATATATGGTGTCTTTTATTTGACTGTGGTAACAAGGATATGTTTGCTTCATAGAATGAGTCTGAGAGAATTCCATCTTTTTCTATTTTCTGAAATACTTTATGTAAAATTAGTGCCAGTTCTTCTCTGAATGTTTGATAAAATTCGCTTGTGAAACCATCTGGTCCAGGGCTTTTTTGTTGGAGGTTGTTTTATTAACTGTTCATTTTTTTCCTTTGTGATCAGGTGTTCTGCTTTAGCCTGTGTCAGGTTGGGTAGATTGTGAGTTCCTCAGTAATTGTCCATTTCCTCTAGGTTTTTATATTTGTTTGAGTGTAGTTTCTCATATTACTCCATTGTTAACCTTTTTATTTGAGTTGGTTCTATCATGACATTGCCCCCTTACCTGTTATTTGAATTCTTTTTTGTCTTTTTTTTTCTTTTTCTTTGTTAATTTTGCTAGTGGCTAGTCCATTTTATTGATCTTTTTGAAGAACCAACTCCTGATCTTGTTGATGGTTTCAATTGTTTTTCTGGTTTCTATTTTATTTATTTCTGCCCTAATTTTTATAATTTCATTTCTTTTGTAGGTTGATAGATTTTCTTGCTGCTTTTCAATTTGCTGGAGATGTTGGGATAGAGAGTCAATTATCATTTTTTTTCACTTTTCATGTGATTGCTTATTGCTGTAAATTAACTTCTCATTACTGCTTTGACTATTCCCCAGAGGTTTGGTAAGTTGTGCTTTCATTGTCAGTCATTTGTTTCAAGAAACTTTTATAAATTTAATTTTTAATTTCTTCCATTACCTGCTCATATTCAAGCCGGGTGTTGTTCAGCTTCCAAATGTGTGGGGTTTTTTTTTCTCCTTTATCTTCTTGTTATTGATTTCTAATTTTGTAACTTTATAGTCTGTGCAAATGCTTTGGATCATTTCTGTGTTTTTAAATTAATTCATTCTTGCTTTGTGACCTAAAATATGATCTATTTTGCAAAATGTTCCTTTCATATTGAAGAAGAAGGTATACTTCAATTTTTTTGGTGCATTAGTCTGCATATTTATCCATGAGATCACATTGATTGATTGTGTGGTTTAATTCTTCAGCATCTTTACTGAGTTTCTTTCTGATACTTCTGCTTTTTCTTGAGAGTGGAGAGTTGCAGTTTCTGACTACTATCATATCATAGGGTTGTCTATTTCTTTTTTCAATTCTGTTAACATTTGCTTTGTGTGTTTTGCAGCTCTATCATTTGGTGCATAGATATTTATTATGGTTATGTCTTCTTGTTCTATATGCCCTTTTAACATTATATAGTGACCTTCTTTGTCCTTTGTGATGGTTTTTACATTGAAACCTATTTTATCAGAGATCAGTATCACTATTCCTGCTTTTTTCTGGTTGTCATTTGCTTTGTATATTTTCCGCATCCTTTTATTTTTAGTCTTTATCTTCACTTTTCAGGTGTGTCTCCTGTAGACATTTGAGTCTTTAAAATGACATCCTTGTTCTTTAACACTTTAAAGAGGTCTTTGGAAGTAGTTTAGCTCAGTGCAATATACATCATTTGATTTCTAGAGTGCTTGCTGTTTTCCTGGTCGTTTCTTGTCAGTGAATGAAAGTAAAATGAACAACTGACAGCTTCAATATTTTCTCCATTTATCATGATATTTACTGGTCCAGTTGTGAGGATCTTTATTTTTTTTATATTTCCTGACTACTCTGCTACAATTAGACTCTCTTTCCCCTTGCTATTGATATTTGGTCATCCTTCTTCTTTAATTTCTTTTTAGGATGACTAGTTCTGTTGACTAGTTCTACCATACTTTAATTTTTCTTTATCCAGGTGTATGTAATGTCTGTCTGTCTGTCTGACTATCTATCTATCTATCTATCTATCCATCGTCCATATTTCTCTCTATTATCTATTTATCTATCTATCATCTCTGTGTGGATTTCCCTCTTCTTAAAACTGTAACATTAATGCAACATTTTCTGTTTTCCTTTTTCTGTTTTGTTTTAGCTTTTTGCCATCCTACTCAACAATATAAAAAACATACATTTTAAACATGAACCTCACTTTATATGCATTTAATCTGGAATGCTGCAAAACAAATTAGCAATATTTCATTCAAGTAGTTGAAGAAGAACCTGAAAAACTTTTATGTGCTCTCAAGAAATCAGAAAAAGTAAAATAACATTCTGATAATTAAACTGTAAATCAGTGTAAATTATTCTGCAAAAATACATTAAAAATATTTTAGAACAGATTCTTAACATTTTGAGGGCCCATTGATTGAAAGTTTGATGAAAGCTTCAGATTTTCATTAGATATGCGCACAAACCCACACACATAACATTGCAAATTATTTTAGGAGTTTTGTGAAAGAGGCTGTGGACCTACGATTAAGAGACTCTTTAATGTCTAAATGTCTAAACTTTAACTTACTTGAAAAGTATATCTAAAGAAATAATGTGTCAGCTGTGTGGCAGGGAAGGGTAATATTCAACAGAAACATTGAAACACTGCCACAGAGACAAATGTTGGCAATTTTCACCCAAGAAGGTTAGAGAAAAGATGAGTTTTAATAAGTAGACTTGTAAAAATAATTTAGTTCTCATATTTCTATCCTAACTAGAACCTCGGGCCAGGTTCAAATTGTTTTCCTGTCAAATATTCTTCTAGGTGGTATAGCACTGGTCTGTGCGTTGCTGTACAGAGGTAACTCATGGTTACTGTGATGCTGAACACTGTGACAGTGATGTGCCAATCATGATAATGGGTACCCACGATGGACAGTGTGGCTGGAGCTTCCCGACTAAAACAAGCCTGGAAGCAGGAGCGGCATCCACTTCCGAAATGGCTTGCCTCCGGAAACTCTATGTACGAACAGTGCTCAGGCTGTTCATAGGGTCGCTATGAGTCGTCTATGACTCGACGGCACCAAACAACAACAACAACTGTAATATTGGAGCTCTAGTGGCCTAATGGGAAGGCATTGCACTGTCAACCCAAATACAAGCAGTTCGGATCTACCAGGTGCTTCACAGGAAAAGAAATGACTTTAGTGATTTACAGCCCCTGGAAACTCACTGTATGGTCAGCTATGAGTCGGTATCAACTCAATGACATCTAACAGCAACAATGTTATAATATTACGGATATATATTATAATGATCTATGGTGGCTTAATGGTAAGGAATTGTGCTGCCAACTCAAAGGCATGCTATTTGAATCCATCAGTTGCTCCATGGGAGAAAGATGGACAGTCTCTTCTCATGCGATTTACAGCTTCTGAAAACCAACTAAAGAGTCAGCTATGGGTCAATTCTGACTTGATAGCACACAACAACAACATATATAAAATGGCTTCCATTTATAAATATTATACCAGTTTATACTAGCTATATATGAAGATTCATGTTTTCTAAACCCCTGCCAATATTATTTTCTTTAAGATATCTTTGTTAATTTGAAAAGTGAAAAGAAAATAGATTGAAAAACCATAGACTCTCATAAATCACAAATCCTCTTAAGATGTTGTTTTTGGATGTCATTAAGTAATTTCTGACTCAGTAACTCTATGTGTTCCATTTCTGTTTCTTTCTTAATAATGTCCAATTTTCCTACATTCATGATTCTCACATTCCACATTCCAATCATCAGTGTCTGCTTACAACAGTTCCTCCTCCCTTGTGTTTCCATATCTGAGGGCTCAGCCTCAGTTGTCATATCTGCTAACCTGTTCAAAGTATGTTCTATGTACATAGATGTATTACTTTGGAAATGGATGGCCAATTCTTCTTCCTAGTCTGTCTTAATTTGAATGCTCAACTTTAGAACAATATCTTACAGACAAGCATTTTACAGAAAGTAGCAGATGAAATGCATTTTCCCATTACTGAAGTAGCCAATAGATTCAGTGTTGCTCCCCCCTTCTTGGCTCATGTGTCTTGACCCAATCCCTTTCCCCGCTCCACCAGCATCCCCTTCCAGTGCCACCAATTTCATTCAACACCTTCCTCCCCCTATTCAACTCTGGACATTGTTAAGAAAGAAATGGAATACATAAATATTGACATATTAGGTATTGGCATAATGAGATGGACTGGAATAGGGCATTCATATTTCATAGGGCATTCATACAATCATATGAGCTACTATGCCAGAGATGAAAAGGTGAGGAAAAATGGGGTCGCTTTCATAGTTAAAGTAATTTCTAGATCCATCTTGAAAAATAGTGTTGTGAGTGACAGGATAATATCCATATGCATACAAGGAAGTCCAGTGAACACCACTATCATTCAAATATATGCACCAACAACCAGAGCCAAAGAGGAAAAAAGAGATGATTTCTACCAACTTTTGCAGTTAGAAATGAATTGAACATGAAATCAAGATGTATTAATAATAATGACTGGAATACAATTTGGGAACAAGGATGAAGAGTCAGTAGTTAGAAAGCATAGACTTGGTGACAGAAATGAGGCTGGAGATAGAATGATAGAACTCTGTACAATCAATGATTTATTCATTGAAAATACGTTTTGTAAGAAACATAGTTGCAGACTGTACGTATGGGTTTTACCTGATGGTATGTATAGAAATCAGATAGATTAAATCTAGGGAAAGAATTATTGTAGAATCTCAATATCAGCTGTGAAAATTAGGTCAGGTGCTGATTGTGGAACAGACAATCAACTACTCATATCTAAGTTCAAAGTAAAGCTAAAGAAGGTTAAATCAAATCCACAGAAACCAAAATTTGACCCTGAGTCTATCCCACCTGAAATTCAAAACTATCTCAGGAACAGGTTTAAGTCCTCGAACACTAATGAACAAAGGACCAGATGAGCTGTGGGAAGATACCATGAAGAATACAAAAGTTCATTACAAAGACAGAGGAGGAAGAAAAGACTAAAATGGATGTCAGAAGAGACTCTGAATATTCCACTAGAGCATCAAGAAGTCAAAGCAAAGGAAGAAGTGAAGTAATTATGGCACTGAATAGAAGATTTCAAAGGGCAGCACAGCAACACTAGGTAAAGTATTAATATAAAATGTGCAAAGAGCTTAAGTGAGAAAACCCAAAGCACTGAACTCACTCGGCATATCTTAATCTGAAGGAACTGAAGAACAAATTCAAACCTCAATTTGCAATACTTAAGGATGCTATAGGCAGAATATTAAATGATCCAGGAAGCATTAAAAGAAGATGGAAGTGGGACACAGAGTAACTGTCCCAAAAAGAATTGACTGACACAGAAGAATTTAATGAAACAACATATGATTAAGAGGCAATGGTGATGAAGGAAGAAGTTCCTGCTCTGAAGGAATTGGCAAAAAATAAGACCTCAGGAACTGACTGCATATCAGTTGACATATTTGAACAAACAGATGCTGCCCTGGACATGCTCACCAGGTTGTGGCAAAAAATCTGGAGGACAATCAACTGGCCAACTGATTGGAAGAGATCCATATTTATTGCTATCCCAAAACCAGTGATCTAGCAGAGTGTGGAAATTATTGAACAATATCACTAATATGACATATAAGCAAAATCCTGCTGAAGGTTATAAAAAAAGCTACTGAAACAGTACATCAACAGAGAACTACTAGAAATACAAGCTGGATTTAGAAGATTCTGTAGCACTAGAGACATTATTTCCAATGTGATATGGATCTTGGCTGAAAACAAAGAGTACCAGAGAAATGTCTATGCATCATTGACTATGCAAATGTATTTAACTGTGTAGATCACGACTAATTGTGGGTAACATTGAGAAGAAGGGGAACTCAGAACATTTGACTGTGATCATATGAAACCTATACTCGGACTAGGAGGCAGCAGTCAGAACAGAGCAAGGAAACACTGTGTGGTTCAAAATTAGGAAATAGTGCATCAGGGATGCATCTTGTCTCCATACCTTTTCAAACTATATGCAGGACAGCTCATTCGAGAGACAAGACTTTATGAGGAGGAGTGTGGCATGAGGATTAAAGGAAAATGCATTAACAACCTGTGTTATGCAGATGACACAACCTTGATTGTTGATACTGAGGAGATCCTGAAGCACTTGCTGCAGAAGGTCAAGGACTGTAGTCTTCAAAATTATTTGAAGCTTAACATCAAGAAGACAAAGATTCTCATCACTGGTCCAATTGGCTGCACCATGATAGATGGAGAAGAGATTGAGGTTGTTATTAATTTGAGCTTGCTTGGCTCCACAATCAGCACTCTTGGCACTAGCAGTCAGAAAATCAAAAGACGAATTGCCTTGGGGAAGTCTGCTGTCAGGGACCTTTCCAGAGTGCTGGGAGCTATGATGTTATTCTAGAGACCATGGTCTTTGCAATTACACGTTATACATCAGAGAGCTGGACAATGACTAAGGATGACAGAAGAAGAATTGATGCCTTTAAATTATGGTGCTGGAGAAGAGTACTGAGCATACCATGAACTGACAGGCAAACAAATAGATATGTCTTGGAGAGGGTGAAACCAAGCTTCTCCTTGGAGGTAAGGATTTTGAAGTTCCATTTCACACACTTTGGGTACGTGGCCAGGAAGGACCTGTCCTTGGAAAAGCACATCATACTTGGAAGGGTGGAGGAACAGCACAGGAAAGGAAGTTCCCAGATGAAATGAATTGACATGATAACTGGGGCAACAGGAGTAATTGTATCAGAGTGAAACTGGGTCAGTACAGGACAGAGGTGTTATACATAGGTTCGCTGTGAGTCACAGGTGACTCAATGACACATAACAACAGCAACAGCTATACGTGACAGAAGAACAATTGCATAGGGTGTTCTGGGCTCTACTGTTTACAGAAGGGGATTGCTAGGTCTTTCTCCCATGGAGTCAAAGAAGAATGGGTTTGTAGAACCAACCTTCGAGCTAAATAATTTCCATGAACTTTTCTAGCTGGAGCTCAATTACCTCTGTCCATGTTATTGTGTGTGTGTGTGGTGTTGTCCTTTTTCTCAATGATTATACAGTTTAACATCTGACAGCAAGATGATAATTTTAGAAATTTTTAATCCTTTTCCTGTTGTTTCTTGATTTGTTGGAGTCTTCTTAGTCTATCCCAGAATAGTATTTAACATGCTTAGTAAATACCTATAGCATAAAAAAATACTTGTAAAAATATGCAGTGTTAGAGATGTTAGAAGATAGTGGCCTAGTGGCAAAAAGCTGGACTGTAGTCCTAAAGTCACGCAGTTTGAGGCCACCAGCTGCTCTGAAAGAGAAGGATGGAAAATCTCCTCCCTTGTGATTAACTGCCTCTGAAAACCCTCTGGAGGGTCAGCTATGATACACAACAACAGCATATCTATTTCAGGAAGTCTACAGATCTGCCAACAGCATTTCTATCAATAGAAAGGAGGAGAGCTTTAATATTGTTCCCAAATATAAGAAAAAAGTTGACTGTTGTCCTGTCAATAGACACTCCTCTTTCTGGAGAGTTTCATACTTGGAAATATGCAAGTACGAGTGCAGGCTCAGATTTTGTTAGTAAAGATGAATAACATATTGGAAGATTCTATCTTCCTTCTTCAGTAAACATAGTACAGCTGAAAGAGAAGAGAGATTACAAAATCGTGGTGGGATATCGCTGTTCTTTTTTTTTTACTTAATGTTTTATAGCAAAAATAATTCTTTTATTTGAAAAGCATATTGTCTGTTGTCTAGACAGACTTTATTTTTTTAAAACATTGAAAATATTTTATTTTTTCCCCATTGTTGCACATTTTCTTCTCCCCTTCTTTCTTCCCTCCCCTAGGCCTCTCCACAATGTACAATTGTTGCCGTACATATAATGCCTAATCATACATTCATTTCAGATAGTTCTCCCCTCATCTGATTTAATACAGTGTTCATTATCTATCCACTCTTTTCCCATTCTCTCCCCACTCATATCTGTCCTATTTTATAACAGTAGTATTGTGCATTATTTGTCCTTTTTTGACTGAGATATTTCACTTAGTATAATGCTCATGTGCAAGTTCAAATTAAAGCTAAAGAAGGTAAAAATCAAATCCACAGGAATAAAAATTTCATCTTGAGTCTATCCCACCTGAATTTAAAACCCAACTCAGGAACAGGTACGAGGCCATGTACACTAATGAATGAATACCAGATGAGCTGTGGGAGAATATCAAGAACATCATCCACAAAGAATGCAAAGGTCATTATAAATATGGAGGAAGAAACCAAAGTAGATGTCAGAAGAGGCTCTGAGTACTGCACTAGAGTACCAAGAAACCAAAACAAAGGGAAGAAGTCAGGAAGTTAAGGAGCTGAATAGAAGATTTCAAAGAGTAGCTTGGGAAGACAAAACAAAGTATCTTAATAAATTGTGCAAGGAGTTGGAGTCGGAAAATCAAAAGGGTTGAACTCACTCAGCATTTCTTAAGCTGAAGGAACTAAAGAACAGCTGTCAGGCAGCTGACCCCAAATTTCCTGACATAGACTGGTAAGCAAATCCAGGGCTGCCCCAGGCATTTGAAACATTTCAATTGGAATCCCAGTGATTAGTGGGGCCTTATTTTTTAACAATGCCTTAAGCTCAGCCTGAATTTCTTCCTTCATTATCATTGGCTCTTGATCATATGATATTTTTTTGGATTTTTTTTTTGCCTTCTTTTTTTTTTTTTAAAAATTGTTGCTTTTTTTTTTTCCTTCGTTTTTTTTTTGTTTTTTCTTGGTTCTTTTCAGGTTTTTGCCCTTGGCTTCCCCAGTTTTTTACTTGAGGCTTGAATTTGTTTCTCTATTCTTTCACCTTGGAAAATGCTGAGAGAGTTCTTCCCTTTTTATTCTCTAGACCTGTGAGTATTTTCTGGTGGTAGTTTGCCTTGTCTTCTCAAACTGCTTTTTGAAATCTCCTCAGTTCTTTTATTTCAGCATCTATTCTCTTTGTTTCAGCTTCTCAATGCTCTAGTGCAATTTTCAAAGTCTCTTTTGACATCCATTTTGGTTTTTTTCTTTCTCCTCTTTCTTTTTAGTGACCTTTTGCTTGCTACCAAGTATTATAATTTGTTCTCCAAAATTGGTGTACAGCAAACAAAGACGAAAATCTTCAGTGAGGTGGTCTGACACAATTGCTATACCTCAACAAAGTTTATGACACAGGCACAGGATCAGACAGTTTGGTTTCCTTTTGCACAGGGTCAAAATGAGTGGGAGCTTACTCAGTGGTTCCTGGTAAAAATGGTGTTACATTGCTGTATTCTTGTTTGTATTCCGCAATAGATTATGAACTCCTGGAAGTTTTTCCCTTTCATTTTATTCATCTTTGCTTCCCTGTTGTTGTTATATACCATCAAGTCAGAGCTGAACCATGGTTGGCCGTGTGGTGGGTGTTTAGAGGCAGTTCATTGCACAGGAGGAGATTGCCCCTCCCTCCAGCGGAGCATCTGGTGGATTCGAACCGCGAGCCTTCGTGATCTCAGCACAACTCCTTGTCACTAGTCCACCAGAACTCCCTCAGATACTATGGTTTTGTTGTTTTTGGGTTGTTTTTTTTTTCAAATTTAAGGTTTATAAGAACGTTGCTGAGTGAACAAGTCTCTTGGTACCATTTCTCCAGCAGCAGCTGATCTGTGTTTCTGTGATACATTTTGCTAGTTCTTGCAATATTTAAAAATTTTTCATAATACTGTTGACTAGCCCATGGTGTGCATATGAATTTTATATTCACTGGAAATAAAAAAGCCCCACATGATTCACTTTATTGTGGCACTCACTATGTTGTGAACTATACTTGTACAATCTGCGATAGGCCTGTAGCTGGAAGATGTTTATTGTATGTAAATGTGTGAGTTGTAGAAGAAAAAAAAATTTACTGTTTCTTAAACATTTAAATGTTGTCCTTTTAAAATCAATTTATGTATTATGAATATTAACATTTATTTTTAAAAAATTATTTTCGTCATGAAATAATTATAACTGTTTATACTTCTTTACAGGTAATTAATGAAGGGGATTCAAGTCTTGCTACTGAATTATAAGAAGATTTAGAGGAAAATCCTTGTCCAATTGTGAACGTGACGAATGTAGTATCGGCTAAAAAACAAGGACCAAGCTTATATAACCAGAACGTCTGGGTAATATTTTTTCTTGTATATTTATTTTACTCTTTAACACAAAATTTATTTATGTTTTAATCTGAGCCTTTTTTGTAGTATATTTATAGCTTCTAAATTTTACATGTTTAGATAGTAAAGCAGTCACAAGAAGATAAATGCGATAATTCTCTCCTTTGACCACTAGAAGGCACTGCTGCCTGGCTTGAGGGAATGGAATTGTCTGCTTCACTTTCCCTGCGAGAAAAACGACACCCTGGGATTGGATTCTCCTTACAATGTTTTCACTGTATTGTCAAGAGATTAATGTTGTAAGTATGCCATGTTTCTATGGGTTCCTGAGAAATGAACTATTTTATAGAATTTTAATCTCCAACAGGAATTCCTGTACCTAGTATGAAATTTATCAATGTTTGGCTTGTGGTATAAGGTGATTATAAAATGGACTTTTAAGTTCAGAGTTTCCACATAAACTAGGTATTGCCTCAGGTTTCACTGTAAAATGAGACAATTGCTTGTTGATTAGGTGCATGAATATCTTGGTCTTTTTGTGAGAAACAGATGTCTGTTACCATGGGATACGAACATTTATTTTATTAAAAGTTTCATTCTAAATCTAGAAATTATGTTTCAGTTATGAGTCCTTTCATGTAATCTGGTATAAGGTAACTGTAATTAAAAGTTTTTTAAGAATAGAAGGCATACACAGTTCTAATCCTAGTTTGTTACAGATCTGACATTTTGAAGATTAGAAGTATTTATTAGCAGAATTTATCAATTTTTAGTTGACTGAAATAAGTATAATATTAACAGATTAAAGGAAATATTAAGATTTCTTATAAATTTTGAGAAGACAGAACAAAAGCGTATTAATATGTTATGAGGATTAGTACAGGTCATAAGATAGGTTGGGGTTTTTTCTCCTATAATTATCATTGCTCACAGACTCAAAGCTAGAAAAAGAAAGACATGGCAAGGGAATAAGATTATATAGAAACAGGAGCAGAAATAAAAGAGATGTGTGTGGTCTAGAGTCTTACCATTCAGTGTGTAGGATGTGGAGCCAGCAGAGTTGGCATTACCTGGCAGCTTGTCAGAAACACGAACTCTTAGGTCCAACCTCAGAGTTGTAGGCATAACTCATGTCTACTGCCCTGGCTAAATAAGTTGTTCCACAGTAATGAACATGGTATAATGGAAAGAACTAGTGGATGGGGGCAACACATCTGTTCTGAGATTCACAAAGAGTATGCTGTTTGACTGGAGTCACCTCAGTTACTTCATGTATAAAATTAGGGCTTGGTTGAGAGTATTGCAGCACTAGTATGTCTTGAATCAATGTAAGAGAAAAAGACGGAGTTGTGACTAGCATGTCCTCACTCAGATATGGGAAGCCAAACTTTATATCAAATATTATATGGAAACCCTTGTTCAGGAATTGAAGGAATTACAGATTTATAAGTAAGGATTTCTCTTGTGGCAGATCCCAGAAAATTGAGCTGTTTGTTCCCTGCAGACAGGAGACAGCTAGGGCCCCCCTACAGAGGGAGTGTTATTACCTGTGAAATATTTCCTGAGCTAGAGCATTAGGTTGACAATAGAGAAAAATTAGGCTTAATTTACAAGGAATTCCTTTTATTATTTGCTTCCCTGGATTATCCATAAATACACAGAGAAACGTGACTTGGGGTCTTCAGAGAACTGCTGGCCCCCTGTTTTATGCTCTCTGCTCTATATCATTCCTGGCTGTCTGTCTCATTATTGATAATTATAAAATTATTCCATTCTTTGGGACCCTTGGTCTACAACACTCAGACTTACAGTTCTGACAGCTGTCCTTCAGCCATACAACAGGGGCTTACGCAATGCGTGTATGTTACACAGGGAATGTTTTTCTTGGGATGTCATAGCTGAAAATAAGTAGAAAAGTAAGAAAAACCTCTAGACCAGAAAACCTATTATTTATAATATCACAGCATGAATTTTGATGCTTCCCCACCAAAAAAAGTCATGGAGGCAACAAAAAGAGTTAAAAGAGTAGTTTCGGTTTTTGGTTTTGTTTTTTTTTTTTTTGCTAGATTTGAGTTTTTGTAGGTGTATCAATTCACTCTCATACTGCATAATAGATTGACTATGCTAAAAGGTTTTGTTGTTTTTGCTGTTGAGTTGACCAGTAATGACCTTCTGATGGACAGATCAAAACCTTGCACTATCCTGTACCATCCTCATGATCTCTGCCAGGCTGGAGCCCACTGTCAGAGTCACTGTGTCAGTCCCTCTCATTGAAGTTCATCCTCTTTTGTGCTGCATCCTCTTTTCCCAGCATGATGTCTTTTTCCAAGGACTGGCCCCTCCCATCAGTATTCCCAGAGTATGTGAGATGAAGTTTCCGTGCCCTAGTTGCACTTCTGCCAAGACAGATTTATTTGTTCTTTTGGCAGTCCAGGAGGTAGTCAGTGCTCTTTGCTAACATCACAATTCAAAGATGTCGATTCTGCTTTGGTCTTCTTTATGCCATTGTCCAACGTTCAGATGCACAGGAAA
>NW_006399782.1:21889783-21899458 GCF_000299155.1 Elephantulus edwardii | reverse complement strand
TATATGCATAGTTATGTATTTCTATATAGTTACGTAGATATAGTTATATACTATATATAGTTATGTATTTGAAAATCATGCATGTATATTGTTGTTGTGTGTCATGGAGTCAGAACCAACCCCAACAACAACAACAACAACACACACACACACACACACACGAGCTCTGTTGGTGAAGTGTAAGAAACTGCACTACAATCCAAAGGCACACAGTTCGAATCAAGCAGCTGCTTCACGGGAGAGGGATGGGCAATCTCCTCATGAGATTTACGGCCTCTGAAATCTTATAGGATGGTCAGGTATAGGTCAGGTCCGACTTGATGGCACCCAACAATAACAATATACATACATAATTTTCAAATACCTAAATATATATATATATATATATAAAGTTTTGCTGCTGTTCCATCTCTGACAGACTTTAGCCCATTGCTACAGTCACTATGCCAATCCATCTTGTGTAGGGTCTTCTCTTCATATATGATATATATGTAGAAAAAATACACAGCAAATATATACACACAGAAAAAAAGACATGAAACCTCAACTTGCTCAGCTTTCTGACTTGAGAAGAAAAACAACCAACAAAATTTTTGAGGGTAGAATTAATATTTATTATTTCTTTAATTCTAAAACATTGAAGAATATAAAAACTAACCTAGATTTTGAAACATTATGTACAGTAATGGTGTACTCTTATTAATAAAAAATATTTGAATTTTAATTTCTCTTGATCATAATTAAAATTTTTAATGTATAAGAAATCAGAAGTGTTGATTCTGCACTTTATCATTAACTTATTATATGATTTTAGTCATGCTAATCACAGGTAAATTTATTTTCTACTTATATTGCCACACATCTGATTTATGGGTATGTCATGAGGATTAATTAATGTTCCACTGTTAAAAAGAAAACAGATCCTCCCCCTCAAAAAACCCATGAGAATTAATTAGTGTGTTTATATCGTACTTTGTTCTCAAAGCAACGTACTTTGCATTTATTCTAGTTTATAAGAGATAGTTTAGATTTTCACTTTTCTGATACAAAGGGTAAACTTTCAGATTTTCACTGACTGATAGAAAGGATAAACTCATTTGCCAATTTAGATTAAATCATATTCCAAATAAGCTTTAAAATTTTCAGTCTGGATACTTATATACTGGTTAAAAAACTTTAATATCTTGAACATGTTTACATTTTATTATAAAGGAATAATAACTAAACTTTCTGGTATTATGGAAAGGAGGCAATTTAACCTAAAAGCTCTTTTGCTACTAAGTAAATAGAAATTCTTGATAAAATCTTACAAAGATCTTTTTAAAAATGCATGTCTGAGCTCACAAAATATCAGAGAAATTTCCTGAGGGTTTTTATTATTTTTTTTAAAAGAAGATCTGATTAATGATTATCATTGTTGTTGTGTACTATGATGGAGTCATAACCGACCCACAGCTGATCCTCCAGCAGGTTTTAAGAGGCAGATAATCCAGGGGAGGAGATTGCCATCCTTCTCCTGTGGAGCAGCTGGTGGATTAGAAAGGCATGCCTTTGGGATTGCAGCACAGTTTCTTGCCCTTAGGCCACTAGAGCTCCCTCAGTTAGTAATAGGGATGAAAACATGTGAGCTGAGGCAGCCTGGAAGAGCTCGCTCCAAGGTCTCAAACCAAACTTTAGTGATCCCTTGAACTTGTGTGACTTGGAAGCAAGAACTCTAGAAAACCGTGATTCTTGATGAGTTATACCCTTTGTGAGAGGTAGGCCAGGAAGACAATCTACCCATATCTGCAGGTTGTAGATAAGAAAGCGTCTCTGTCTAGGTCTGGGATTGGGGTGAGTGAGGAAAGCTTTCCTGCAGAGTACCTACTGTAATCCGAATCTCAGGCAATTTTGGAGCTCGGTCAGTAAATAAAAGGAGAATTTAGAAACAGCGTATTAGAATGTCTAAAACTTCGGATAATAAAATTATCAGACATTGTTATTATGTTGCTGTCAGGTGCTGTACACTCACAATGACCCAAACAACAGAACAAAACAATGTCTAATGCAGTGCCATCCTCACAGTCTCTGCTATGCTGGAGGCCGTTGTGTCAATCTATCTCATTGAGTAAGTTTCTTTTATTTTTAATTAATTTTAATAAAAGTTTACACAGACTTAGGGTTTCCATTCATTCATTGTTGCAGTTTTCTCCCTGGCCACCTCCTCCCCCCAATTCACTCCTCTCCTTGAAAAGTAAAAGAAAAATTCTTTCATTGTTATGCAGTCCGCCCTCCCCCCAAAGTCCACTGCCCTGTGCAGCCTTCGTTCTGGACTCCTGTCATGACAATAATACCCAATCATATATCCCTTTTAAACAGTTCTCTCCCTCATCTGTTTCAATGCAGTATGCATCATTCATCCCCTATGTCTTTGTCTTCCCTCAACCCTGATGTCAGTCCCACTTTACCACAGTGGCCCTATGCAATATATGTCCTTTTATGATTGCATTTCACTCAGCATAATGTCCTCCAGGGGCACCCATTTTGCATAATATTGCATGAGTTCATTGTTTTTCAATGCTGTGTAGTATTCCATTGTGTGAATATACCAGTGCTTCTCTATCCATTCGTTTGCTGATGGGCACTTGGGTTGTTTCCAGCTCTTTGCTATTGCGAACAAAGCAGCAATAAACATGGGTGCCCATGAGTATTTCCCTTTCTTTCACTCATCTACTACTTTTCTAGATATGATATCCTTCTCCAGGGAATAGCCCTCCTGACAACATGCCCAATGTGTCTGAGGTGATGTCTCATCATCCTTGCCTCTACGGAGTACTCTGGCTGCACTTCTTCTAAGACAGGTGGGTTTGTTTTTCTTGTCATCTGTGGTATATTTATCATTCAATCATCAGACTATGAAATATGTTTAAAGACTTAATATAAGGAATTAAAAATATGGTGAAACTATAAAACAGTATGAAGCCCCAAGCAGATTTGAAAAACAATGAAGTCTAACTTCTAGATATGAAAACCATGGTCACTAAAATAATAGTTAAAAAATGCAGTAGCTATATTAAATAGTAAAAGAAAAAACCAGTTATTGTCCTTTTTTAACTCCAGAATGCATTTGATTTTATTTTATTTTCAGTAATTTTTTTTATCTCTTTGTTGAGGCTCTATACTTCTTGCATCAAGGTTTTAATGTTGTTGTTGTTGTTGTTATGTGCTGTCGAGTCGCTTGAGAATCATAGCGACCCTGTGTACAACAGCCCTAAACTCTGCTCTATCCTGTGCCAATCACACTGTCTCTGACACTCCTATCCCGATTATCCCAGTCACTGAATCAATCTACATCACGGAGGGCCTTCCCCTCTTGTGCCATCGCTCCACCCTCCCAAGCATGATGTCCCTCTCCAAGGACCGGTCTCTCCTCACAACATGTCCAAAGTATGTTAGATGGAGCCTCAGAATCCTTGCCTCCAAGGAACTACCTGGTTTAAACCTTTCCAGGATGAATCTGTTTTCCTAGCAGTCCATGGTACTCTCAATACTCTTCTCCAGCACCACAGCTCAAAGGCATCAATTCTCCTTCTATCCTCCCTAGTCACTGTCCAACTCTCTGATGCATAACAAGTGATTGCGAAGACCATGGCCTGTATCAGATGCACCTTAGTCTCCAGAGAGACACCATTGCTCTTCAGTACTTTGGAGAGGTCCCTAACAGCAGACTTTCCCATGGCAATACGACTTTTAATTTCCTGGCTACTGGTGCCAAGAGTGTTATGTTCCATAAATTCTTGAAGCATACCAAAACCCCAGACCCACTGATGTTGATTCAATTCCAACTCATAGCACTTGTATAAGAAAGAGTAGTACATTATTCACTAGTGGGTTTGAACCACTGACCTTTTGATTAGTTGCTGATCACTTTAACAACTAACTGTACCATCAGTGCACCTTTCTTTAAGCAAGTGTCCTTTAACTTCCATGAACATGTAAGCTAACTACTTTTTGAAGTTATCTCTAACTCCATTGTCTCAGGAATCTCAAAGAGTTTCTATTGCCTACTCCTCACCCCTCCCCTTAATATGAGTCACATTTTCCTGCTTTCTTGCAGGCCTCAAGATTTTTTATTACATTTGGACAATTTAGAAATGAAATACTAATACATTTAGATTTTTATTTTATCTCACCACTCCCAAAGATGGTGTGGTTCAATTTTTTGTTTAAGAATTTGCTTAAAATAAATAGACATAATCTTTATTGTTCTGTGGTATTTTTAGGCAGTTAACTATTATTGGTATTGCCTTTACTTTCAGGGCTGGCTTTCTAGGTTCATCCCTATGTGAAGCAGGGATTGGTCAGCTGTAAATGAGTGCATAGACTTCTGGTGGCATAGCCTTACAATTGAGTTGCTCTGCTAATCCAGAGGTTGCATTTCTATGAATTGGAATTGACTTGGTGGCTATGAACAAATGAGTAAAGTTTTATTCTTGTCAGCAGATCAGTGTATAGAGGATTGAATGAGTTAAAATTTCAGACCATTTTCAAGTTTGCCATAGTTTTTATTTCCCATTATACCTTGTATATCTCTAGCTAGGAATGTCTGGCTAACTTGGCCAGTTCTTATTGTATGTTTATGTAGCCTTTGTTCAGCCAGCAATCCAAGAAACGCCCATATATGTCTGTCTTACCTCCAGATCTCTGTTAGATTTGTTGCTATTAACTGATAGTTTTGCAGTTTGACCCAATTGGGACTGCAACCTCACACTCTGGTACCTTCACATATCCCTTACACTTCTGGGCATATAGTTATTGCTCTTTGTTCCACTCTTCACTCAGAAGCTTCTGTCAGCTTGTTGTTGTGGACCATCACAGTTAGAACTGACCCATAAGTGACCTTACAATGGATTTTCAGAGGCAGTAAATTGTACAGGAGGAAATTGCCAATCTTTCTCCCACAGAGCAGCTAGTGGATTTGAACTAGCATGCCTTCAAATTGACAGTGTAGCTCTTTACTATTAGGCCACCAGAGCTCCCTTCTTTTACCGTAGCTGGTAGTTTTTACACCAAGCTCTAACTAAATGGAATTATCTAACTGACTTAACTCGCCCATTAGGCTTGCAAGAGGGAGGGACTAAGGACAACAGGCTCAGGGAAAGAATACCACAAATTCCTGATTTCCTGGTTTCTTGTGAACAAACATTTCTCCATATGCATTTGGTTGATTTCCAGGGAACTGAAATTGTTTTGGAAAGTTTTGTCCAGCTATGTATGTCCTTTGGTGGACAGGATTTACTAAACTATTCACTCCATTATTTAGGAAGTAGTCCCTTTTGATATTTTTTTTTGGGGGGGGGGAAACATTTTGATTGTTTTTGTTTTTTAAAATAAAAAACCATAGACAAAATATTGCATAAAAGCATTTGATTTTGGAGTCCATTTTTATTTCTAATATTTTTTTATATTGAAGTTGTATATAACAATTGAGTTAATTTGGTAAAGATCACAGAAAACCAATCTTATTTATTGTTTCAGATTTTAAATTTTACTTATAAAGGCAGGAATGGGGAATATAGAAAACAGTTCAACGTCAGCCTGATAAGAGAAGCTGATAGTAAGTTAAAAAAAAGAGATAAAAACTTCATAAAAACAAAACAAAACACAAAAATCCATTTTATTATGGCATTCCAAAATAGAATGGATGGGTGATAGTACATGTAGAGAATTTAAGGTTTTGTATTAGACAGAAAATCTTTTTCTTGCAGCATCTTATCATCCATAATGAGACAATTTAAGACAAAATTGTCATTTAGTGAGGAGTGATTTCTGGCTTTTAAGAATATTAAGTACTGGTTGAGGAAAAAAAGAGCTAAAAGGAAACAATTTGTCACAATTTCTTCTGGTGCTTGTCTGATACGATTTTGGAGAGAAAATTTAAACTTGATGCTAATACATGCTAACTTTGCCAGAAGAGAATATTCTTTAACAAATGTATTCAGAGTAATTTTATAAAATGTTCTAGTGCTGTATTAGTCACATAATCTTTCAGATAGATTAAAGCAAGCTACAAGAAGAAAAATCTAATCCTTTTTCTAAAAAAATTGTTTTATTTTAGTTTGATATGTGCTTAATATACTTTTTTACTTTATCATTAAATCTTTATTAAGTTGTGTTTTCAGATTCGATAAGTTTTATGTTTAGTGTGGAAATAATTAGGAAATAGGAAATACAGAAAAGGATACAAAAGAATATGAAAATTATCTTTATCTCATTTAATCTGGGGCAACATCACTATTAATATATTTTCTTTTTGTTTAATACAGTCTTTTCTAATTAAAACATGGAATGTTTATTTTAGTAGGTATTTTATAATTGAAAACATTTATTTCTTAAAATTTCTCAGATTTCTAGTATTGTCACTAAATTTCTAAACAGCTCAGTGTAGAAATAAAGACCATAATAATGAATTAAAACAATATTAAAAAATATCCTTTTTTGGAAGTTAAACAGCATCATGGTAAAATATC
This sequence comes from Elephantulus edwardii, assembly GCF_000299155.1. Classification (NCBI taxonomy): domain Eukaryota; kingdom Metazoa; phylum Chordata; class Mammalia; order Macroscelidea; family Macroscelididae; genus Elephantulus; species Elephantulus edwardii. The sequence goes on along the minus strand of NW_006399782.1, from coordinate 21,892,949 downwards.
CAAACAGAATGTACATAAGGGCAGACAGTAAAAAATTGCTTTTCCAATCGAGTCCTATTCTGGGAGATAATGGATTTTAAACAATTTGTTATGTATATTTCCAGACTTTTTGTTTTTTTACATTTGATATTAAGAGAATATATATATGTATATTTTTTCAATTTCTTTTTTTATTGTGCTTTAGGTGAAAGTTTACAGGGCAAATTTGACTTTCATTCAACATTTCATGTACATTATGTTTTGTACAATTAATTGTAATTCCCACATTGCAACAGCATTATTCCCACTTCTCCCTTGTGTTTCCGTTTCCATTCGTCCTTCTTTCCTGTCTTTTCTTACCTTACGAGCTTTATTCCTGGGTGAACACTGCCAGTCTCGCCTGGTTGATTGTTCCATGGAGTCCATTCCTCCCTGGGGGTGTTAATCACCTTATTGCCCTATCTATTATTTGCCTGAGGGTTCGGTCACAGAAGGGAATTCACAGGTTTAGACTTGAAGGTTCACTGAGGACCCTCCCTAGTCTCTGGGGTTCTGCGAGTCCTTATCACACCCGTAAGGCTAATCTTTTAACAATTTTTTTCAGTTTTGTTCTCCATTTTCCTCTGTCAGAAACCTTCTATTGTGACCCCCATTGGAGCAGTCACCAATGGTAGTTGGGCAACATCTTAGCATAGTCTTAGGATCAGGGAGACTGAAGTTGATGTGATGTTCATTCCCTCTTTGATTTTTTTTTCCCCACTGGAGAATATATGTAAATGCTTTTAAAAACACCAACAAAAATAACCCTTATATTGGAAAACACTACACTTCTTTTTTTGAATCATATTTGAATACTTTCCACCTATGCATCAGATTTGTTCTTTTGAACAAATTTGAGCTTGCTTTTGAATAATCAGGGGCCTGTTCCACAGTCAGCCCCTAGTCTTGTTTTAACTGCTGGTCTTTAGCTTCGCCTCTGTCTCTTTTCACAGCTGTGTTCAATCTGATTTCTGTGTAGTCATCAGGTAAGGTCCATGTGTATGATCATTGTTGACATTTTTTTTTGTTGTTTTTTAAAGTATTTACCATGAATGCCAAATTGAAGAAGAATGGTTTTGAATTCAAAGTCAAGAAGATTTCAGGATCTATCCTGAAGTACAATGATGGAACACTATATACAACTATTATTCAAATATACACTCCCACAACTAAGTGAAAAATCAAGAAATTGAGGATGGCTACCAACTTTTTTTTGTGGTTGTTTTATTATTATTATTATTATTATTATTATTATTAACAATAATAATAATTTTTAAAATTTTTAAATTATTATTAATTTTAATGAACGCTTACAGAGACTGAGGATTTCCATTCATTCATTGTTGCACTTTTCTCCCTGCCCACTCCTCCCCACCCCCAATTCGCTCTTCTCTTTGAAAAGTAATAGGAAAATTCTTTCATTGTTTTACAATCTCTCCCCCCCGAATCCACTCCATTATGCAGCCTTCCTTCTGGACTCCTTTCATGACAATAATACCTAATCACATATCCCTTTTAAACAGTTTTCTTTCTTATCTGTTTCAATGCAGTATACATTATTTATCCTATCTTTCTCAGTTTCTCCCCAACTCCAATGTCAGTCCTGTTTTATAACAGTGGCACTATGCAGTATTTGTCCTTTTGTGACTGAGATATTTCACTCAGCATAATGTCCTCCAGGGTCACCCATTTTGAATAATATTGCATGAGTTCCTTGTTTTTAAGTGCATCATAGTATTCCATTGTGTGAATATACCACAGCTTCCCTATCCATTTGTTTGTTCTTGGGCACTTAGGTTGTTTCCAACTCCTTGCTATTTGAACAAAGCCATGATAAACATGGGTGTGCATATTAATAATAATTTTAATGAAAATTTACAGAGACTTTGGATTTCCTTTCATTCGTTGTTGCACTTTTCTCCCTGCCCACCTCTCGGCCCCTCCCCAGTTCACTTTTCTCTTTGTAAAGTAAAAGAAGAATGCTTTCATTGTTATACAATTCCTCCCCCCAAGTCCACTCCACTATGCAACCTTCATTCTGTACTCCTGTCATGACAATAATACCTAATCATATATCCTTTTTAAACAGTTCTCTCCCTTATCTGTTTCAATGCAGTGTACATAATTTATTCCATCTTTCTCAGTCTCCCCTCCAACCATGATGTCAGTCCCATTTTACAACAGTGGCACTATGCAGTATATGTCCTTTTGTGACTGACGTATTTCTCTCAGCATGATGTCCTCCAGGGTCACCCATTCTGTATAATATTTCATGAGTTCCTTGTTTTTCAATGCAGCATAGTATTCCATTGTGTGAATGAATATACCACAGCTTCTCTATGCATTTGTTTTTTGATGGGAACTTAGGCTGTTTCTGACTCTTTGCTATTGTGAACAAAGCCACAATAAAAGTGAGTGCGCATATATCTGCTTGGGTGGTGGTTATGATTTCTTTGGAGTATATTTCCAATAGTGGAATTGCTGGGTCAAATGGTATCTCTATTTGCAACTTTTTGAGAAAGCTCCACACTGCCTTCCGTAGTGGCTGCACCATTTTACATTCCCACCAACAGTGAATAAGAGTTCCAGCTTCTCCACAACCTCGCCTGCATTTGTTGTTTGCTGTTCTGTTAAATTTTGCTATTCTTGCTCGGGTGACATGATATCTCATAGTTGTTTTGATTTGCACCTCTCTTAGAGCTAGGGATTTTGAACATTTCTTCATGTGTTTGTTTGCTATCTGAATGTCTCCTTGGTGAAGTGTGGATATTTCTTATTAATAGAATCACAGTTATGTGATCTTTTTAGCTTATTTAACTTTTAATGTTTTCAGGTTCATCATTCCTTTTGTGGCTAAAATTTTATTCCATCAATATGCCACATTTTGTTTGATGTATGTTTTTGATGTTTCTACTTTTTAACAACTATTTTGAATCATGCTTTTATGAACAGTTGTCGTTATGTGCCATCGAGTTGTTTGCGACTCATAGCGATCCTATGTACAAGAGCTCTAAATGCTGCTCTATCCTGTGCCAACCTAGCCATCCCAAATGCACTTATTCCCACTGCTTCAGTCACAGAATCGATCCATCTCATCGAAGGTCTTCCTCTCCTTCGCCGCCCCTCCATTCTGCCAAACATGATGTCC
>NW_006399782.1:21886677-21889278 GCF_000299155.1 Elephantulus edwardii | reverse complement strand
CAGTCCTTGACCTTCTGCAGCAAGTGCTTCAGGTCCTCCTCAGTTTCAGCAAGCAGGGTTGTGTCATCTGCATAATGCAGGTTGTTGATGACTCTTCCACCAATCCTGATGCCACACTCCTCTTTGTACAGCCCAGTGTCTCAGATGATCTGTTCTGCATACAGATGGAAAAGGTATGGAGACAGAATACATCCCTGATGGACCCACTTCTTGATTTTGAACCATGTATCAAAATTTTTCTCTAGACATTTGATTTCTGTTTCTTCAGGCCTATCACGTTGTTGCTAAGTGTCGTTGAGTGAGTTCTACCTCCCTGGTGGTCCTATATATACTAGAATGGACCATTGTCCAACCTTCTGCCATACTCACAATTGCTGCTGAATACAAGGTATTGGGGCAATTACTGTGTCAATTCATCTCCTTGAGGGGCTTCCTTATTTTCATTGACCTCTATTCTCTGCTTTACCATGCATAAAGTCCTTAACTAAGGGCAGACCCTTTCTGGGAACGTGTCTAAAGCATGTGAGACGAAGTCTTGCCATCCGCTCCTTCAGGGAGCAGAGTGGCTGTACTTCTTCCAAAACAGATTAGTTTTTTTCTTTTTGCAGTCCATAGTGTCACTAATACTTTTTCCAATGCCATGATCTAGAAGCTTTAGTTCTTCTTGGCTTTTCCTTATTTATTGTCCAACTTATACATTCATAAGAAGTAGTTGAAAACATAAGGGCTTGAGTCAGGTATAGCTTAGTCTTCAAATCTACATCCTTACTGTAGCACTTTAAAAAGTTGTTCTATAGCATGTTTTTTTAAAAAATATTTTTTACTACTGCTTCTGTAGGCATTGGTTGTGTATCAAAGTAAAATGAAATCCTGCCCAACTTCAATCTTTCAAAAAAACCCCACAAAACCCAAAACCCCCAACAAAACCACATCTATTTCTAAGCTTCAGAGATTTGGACAAGGACTAGGGATGATAGAAGGAGAGTTGATGCCTTTGAGCTTTGGTGCTGGAGAAGAGTATTGAATATACCATGGACTGCTAGGAGAACAAACAAGTTCATCCTGTAGAGAGTGAATGCAGACTGCTCCTTGGAGCCAAGGATTCTGAAGCTTGCTCTGATATACTTTGAACTAGTTGCAAGAAGGGACCAGTCCTTGAAGAGGGACATCATGCTTGGGAGGTTGGAGGGACGGTGCAGGAGAGGAAGACCCTCAATCAGATGGATTGATTCAGTCACTGAGATAATGCGGGTAGGTGTGTCAGAGACAATATGATTGGCAAGGGATAGAGCAGGGTTTAGGGCTGCTGTACATAGGGTTGCTATGAATCTCTAGTGACTCGATGGCACATAACATCAACAACCAACATTGCCATACAGTAGATTTTGACTCAGCAACCCACTATTGAGTTTCTGAGACCATCAATCTTTAAAGAAGGAGACTGCACATCTTTCCCTCAGGAAGCAGCTGGTGGATTTGGAATTCAAACATTTTGGTTAGCAGTTCAGCATATTATACGTTGTGTGGCCTCAGCTCCTTAGACTTAGGTGGGTGGGAAACCTTCTGCACATGTTCCACCTAACAGCATAGTTTCGGGGAACCCAAGGTCCCTTTTTCACCTTTTTTTTCTTTGTTTCAAAACCTCTATCAGGCTCCAGATGGTAAGTGGTGGGTCATAATTTGTTCCAAGACTTCGTCAAGCCCCTTCCTTTTTTGGGCCTATTGCCAGGTTGTTGAATTGGGGCATTTCCAACTTGTTTGTGTATGTTTAAGTGCAAGATAAAAGAATTTGATTGCTAGTACAGTTCAAAGGCTATAAATTAATACATGCCATTATATCCATTTGGGTGTCCAATCACATATATGTCCATAAGGTTCTAATGATGTTGTTATTAAATATTGTAAAATTGGAACTGACCCATAGCTTACCCTCCAGCATGTTTTTAGAGGCAGTAAATCTCACAGGAGGAAATTGCCCATATTTTTCCCACTGAGCAACTGGTGGATTTGAACAGTGTACCTTTAGGTTAGAAATATACTTCTTTACCACTAATCTGTAAGTGCTCCCTAAGATTCTAATAGAATGCAGAAATCCTGATCTGAGAATGTGACTTAGTGACATAGTGAACACAAGAGAGGAATCTCTTGTATACAAAGCAAGCAATTATTCTGCCAAGTATATGGGTGTGTGTGTGTGTATGTATGTGTGTATGTGACCAATAATACCAATGTCTTGAGGGAGTTCTGGTGAATCAGCCTGTGTGGTGCTGCCCCAACCTAAAGACAATTGGAACCCAGCAGTAGTTCCTCATGAGAGGAACAATCTTTTCTCATGCAATAAATATATAGCCTCAGAAATCCAACAGAGGATCAGCTATGTGTGGATTCCTGGTCAATGTTGATGAAAGTGAGAGGGAGGGAGAGAGGGAAAGGAAGAGGGAGAGAGAAAGGGAGAGGGAGAGAGAGAAGAAGAGGGAGAGGGAGAAAGAGAGATATATCTTAAGAGTCATAGTAAACATCTGTACTACTGGCTTAAATATATATTGTACTCTACTCCCTTTATATTCTTTTTTTTTTAATTTAGTTTGTTTATTTTTCATT